>NC_135501.1:14646157-14788657 GCF_052857255.1 Amblyomma americanum
TGGGTAAGGGGATGATACCCGTTACCACGACCAACCCAGGGCAAACTCAGCGAGTATTGACTAGTATTGCATGATTGGGAGCACCACTTTGTTAGAATGTAGAGAAATAAAGTGGGTCGACCAGCGCCGCAAGAACAGCGCTTCGCCGCCCGCTGTTAGTTCTTCCTCTAGCACAACGGTAGCGGCGAGCACGGTCGGCGATCGTCGAGAATCTGATCTGCGGGTCAAGCGCGTCGGCTGTTATATAGCAGTCGTCGAATGTTCCAGACTAATCGTTGGGACCCGCGTGCCTTCCACAAAGTTCTACACCATTCGCGTCAGGCGATGAAATCAGATAACATATGGTTCGTCTACAACAGACAGCGAACAGAACCATCGATGACTTGCCAGAAACTTCGGATAGATGCAGGCGCGTCCCGCTCTTGCGATAACACTTGTTAGGCGGCGAAACGTGGTCGCCCGATACAGATAAATGACATGTGGAATATCAACTCTCAGGCAAGGTTTATTATCTATGCAGATGACGCCAGTGTTTTTTTGCAGGCAGTGATACTCATCTCCTTGTAGAACAGTGTAACAGTAGAATGACTACAGGACTTGTCGGGCTAGTTGGTTGATCATAATGCAAAAAAGACGAACTGCGCAACAAGAACACGGACGAAAGGGAGGCAGACACACACTAACTGCGTTAGTGTGTGTCTGCCTCCCTTTCGTCCGTGTTCTTGTTGCGCAGTTCGTCTTTTTTGCAGTAGAATGACATTCTTAGCGGAATTGTCGAAAGTAAATTCAATGAATATACATTAAGCTAAAGCAAAGGCAGTTATATTCAGGTCAAAAAACAAGCATATAGCTTGGCATCAAAATATAGCAAAAAATTTACGAAGTACTGCAATAGTTGAGAATTTCAAATGTCTGTGCTATCTCTTCTGCGAACCTGTCTTGAGATTATCATGTTAAACGTGTTCTAGCCAAAAAAATGTAAAAAAAACTGTTGTAATAGGAGGTTGAAGATGCATCCTTTCCGCACGCGTTAAGTCTTGTATAATTCACTTTTCCATTCCAGTTTAAACTATTTCCAGTTAGTATAGGGCAACACAACTTCCACTACTCTAGAACACATTCACCTGATAAAGAAGAAATATCTCAGACACACATAGAACACAACATCCACTACTCTAGAACACATTCACCTGATAGAGAAGAAATATTTCAGAAACACATAGAACGCCTACTACACACCGACAATAACTTTCTTTAAGAATTCGTGTAATTCCAGCTAACGATTTCTACAGATATCTCTTGAGTCGCGTGTATACACTAGAAATATATAGAAATATTAGATATGTACATAATCTCGCCGAGCTGCAGAGCAACGCTCCAAATTATATCGCAAGGTATATTGAGGACTGCTTAATACCTACGCCGCGCTCAAACTACGGGAAACAGTGCATAAAGTACACAATATCAATATTTTGAAATTAGTATAGCTCGACATGGTCTCATCTTTTTACATCATCGTAGAGGGAACTCCACCTGGTGCATACGATTTCAATGCAATATTCTCTTCCTGTGTTTGTGTCTGTTTTTACACCTTTTTAAAAATGCAAGTAATGATAGTGAGCAAGGTGTGAGTGAAATAAATGTACAGTGCTAAATGTATATGTATACAATACGCGTTTATGCACTTATGTATGGATATGTGACGATGCCTCTTTGAGAAATAAGGGATTGTAGACTCGTCAAGGTTTCCAAGGACAGTTTTTTCCTACAGTCCTCTCATCTGCACTTTCTTCAAGCTTACAGTCTGGCAGATAAACAATTAAATTGAATTCAAACAGTAGAGCATGAACAATTCCGTATATATGGCTATTATCCTGTGAACTCTGCCGTCTCATGCCCTCAATGCGAAGCTTATGTCCGTTTTTGCCCACCTTTTTCTGAAGCCTGCTTCACCTCGGAAACCGAGCCACAAAGCGAAACAGAATTGAAAACTGAAGTAATCATGCAACTAATTTGCATATGGCATGGCCACAGTAATTCGGCCGTCATTTTTTATGCTGCTGTCGCCTGTAATCGATGCAGAAAGGTAGCCTTCCTTTTTTTCGACCAGGACCAACAATTATGCGCAAGGGCTCTTCAAAAGTTGCCCCGACATCGCAGCTTGTTGCGGTGTCTCGGGCTGCCGACGTCTCATGTCCCGACATGACCTACATTCTGCAGTGCGGGACCTCGCAGTGGCTCAGGGACCCAGAAGGGTTTAAAACTCACTTGCGAAGTAAACTTTTTCAGTCTGTCTGTCGAAAGTTGAATGACATCGCTGAGAAGTATTTCGTCAAATTGGTGCGCGATGGCTTCGCCTTCTCACAGCGATACATTGCACAAGCTTTGACACAGAAGTCATGGGCGTTCTCCGGCTACAGTAATATTGTTACGCCGCGGAGTTCGAGGAAAAAGAGGAGAGAGGCGCGCACAGTCTGATCTGGGCTGTGGGCCGTCGGCGACCAGCTTTCATCCACCGAGCTTTCACCTGTATTAAAGCCATTTCATCCGCTACATTTGGTGGAGGTGCTGGGTAAATACGTCCTGGATTTGCCAGTACCTCGTCGCAGCCGCCGTGTAGCAGGTTTGCCACCTTTCTCGTCTCAACTGTTCCTCCCAATGCATACCACGCAAGCGACGCAGACTCGGGTACAGCGACCTGACCAAGAGACGGCCTTGCTCCATCAGCGAGAGCCGCGTACGTTCCACGGCGAGACCGAAGAGGACGTTGAAGAATGGCTTCGGCATTATAAAAGGTGCAGCAAGTACAACCGTTGGGACTCTACCGCCCGCCTGTACAATGTCGTTTTCTTCCTTGCTGGCACGGCTCTGACTTGGTTTGACAACCACGAGGAAATTCTCACTACCTGGATCCGATTTGTCGAAGAAATCAGTAAGTCCTTCGGAGACACTCTTGCGAAGAAGGAACGCGCTGAGCAGCAACTTTCTCAGAGAGCCCAGCTGCCCGGCGAAACATGCACGCGGTACATCGAAGTAGTCTTGAAACTTTGCCGCACTGTCAACCGGCAAATGCTAGAAGATGATAAGGTCGGACACCTTCTCAAGGGGATTGCTGAGGACGTGTATCACTTCCTTATTTCACGCGACACCCTTGACACGGTGGCAGATGTCACAAAGCAGTGTCGTGCATTTGAGGCGCTTAAACCACGCCGGATAGCGCCCAATTTCGGCCGCCTCTCGAATGTCACAACCGTCGCCAGCATCGACGTCCCCGACCCCGAAGACATCGCTTCTATAGTCAGGAGGATCGTACGCGAGGAGTTGGCTGCTCAGCGGCCACGTAAAAATTTTGATGTGCATTACCAAAAGCCATCGAGGTCCGTGCCATCATGGGAACAGCCTACGCCATGGACTGCTGCCCCAAATGGCAACGGACCATGTTACACCACCGGCTCCGAGCGGACCCGGCAATCGACGTCGCACCCTTATTTCCAGCAGCGTCCGTCCCATCCTGGTGAAGTGCCTCGTGGTGCACCCCGTCGCGTGTCTGTCGCCTCTCCTCAACCTCCGACGGATCCTGATATGAGCTACCAGAGCCGCCAGCCGCCCATATGTTACGGCTTTGGATGTAACGGACACATCTCCCGCTTTTGCCCGCGTCGACAACTTTCTCGACCCCCTGCACAATGCGCACCACGCTTTAGGGATGACGCACAGTGGGAGCGGCCACCCGCTAGCTTCTATCGGCCTCTCTCCTCTTCTTCCTCGAACTCTGCGGCGTAACAATTTCGGCCTCCTTCTCCCCCCCCGCGGTGCACGCAATGACTCCCCTGTCTCCGATCGCAGTATCACTCCGCCGCCGCAGCGGCAAGGCCGTTCACCATCCCCACGTCGCCGCTGCGTTTCTCCACCGCTTGGAAACTAGGTGGTGCGACCGATGGAGGTAAGGTCGCCGGACGGTCAATTTCGAGAATAGCTCTGCCTATCATCATGTTAAAGAACAAAGTGTCAGTGTGTGTTGACAATGTTGAGACGGATGCTTTGGTTGATACTGGTGCCGCGGTGTCTGTTATGAGTCTTTCATTTAAGAACTGCCTTGGACACAAAGTGATGTTTGTGTGGGACAGAACTGGTACGTTTTGTGGAGTTGGGGGTGAAACTCTAGTTCCGGTTGGCCTGTGCTCGGCTTCAGTTGAACTAGGTGACGAGTGCTACAGAACAGAATTCGTTGTGCTGAGACGTACCACACATGACGTTATTTTGGGTGTTGACTTTTTGCGCGAGTGTGGTGCAACGCTTGACTTTGGTAGCGGTGAGATTTCTTTGAAGTCGAACACTATTCCGGCATTAGTGGATAACCTGTCCCGTTTTCATGAAGGAGTTCTCTCCCTGAAAGAAGATGTGCTGCTGCCTCCGATGACGGCAACATTTGTGCCCGTGAAATCATCGGACCATTTCTTGGGAAGACACTCAATAGTCGTCGAGCCAGATGTTCAGAACGGGGCGAAGAAAAATGTGTTGGTGCCACGTGCCATCCTGAAGGCAGTGGGTGGTCATGCACACCTCTGGACTGTGAATGTGTCAGAAGAGCCTGCTCGTCTTCCTTCTGGTCTAGTACTCGCGAGATTTGAGAACCATGTGACCCCCACCATTGAAACTATTTCTCATTGCAGCGGCGCCGCGCAAGCAAAGTCTGAATATGGTGCTGCGCTTGAGCGCATGGTCAACAAATCGCTCCCGTCAAGTGAACGCCATACCCTGAAAGACATTTTGACGGCCCATATTTAAGTATTCGACTTTGCCTCCAACGGATCTGGTAGCCATTTCGCTGCCCCTCGACTGCAGCATAAAATTGACACTGGAAGCGCACCCCCTATTCGCCAGAAACCTTATAGAATATCTCCGGATGAGCGCAAGTTAATTCAAGAACAGGTGGACGACATGCTGCAGAAAGGAGTTATCCGCAAGTCTTCTAGTTCGTGGGCCACACCTGTGATCCTAGTCCGGAAAAAAGACAATTCTTGGCGATTTTGCGTTGACTACCGTCGTATAAATGCGTTGACCAAGAAAGACGTGTACCCGCTACCTCGCATTTACGACGCTGTCGATTGTCTGCATTCCGCGTCATATTTCTCTTCCGTTGATTTGCGATCTGGCTATTGGCAAATTCCCCTGCATCCATCCGACCGTGAGAAGACAACTTTCGTAACCCCAGATGGCTTGTACGAATTTAATGTGATGCCGTTTGGTTTGTGCAATGCCCCCGCGACATTCGAGCGCTTTATGGACTCTATCCTTCGCGGGTTAGAATGGGAAATCTGCATGTGTTATCTGGATGATGTCATCATTTTCGGCAAGACCTTCCAGGAGCACAATGCCAGACTGCGTGTTGTTCTCGAATGCATCGGCAAAGCGGGACTCATTTTGAACTCTAAGAAGTGCCATTTTGGGGGACGGCAAGCTCTAGTTCTTGGATTCCTCATCGACAAGGATGGCATCAGGCCCGATCCGCAGAAGATTGCTGCAGTCCGCGATTTCGAAACTCCACGCACCCTGAAAAGCCTTCGGAGCTTCCTGGGACTCTCTTCTTATTTTCGTCGTTTCATTGCTGGCTTTGCGCAAATTGCCCACCCCCTCACATCACTTCTGCATGAAGATTCGCAGTTTGTGTGGACCCCTGAGTGCGAGTCCTCGTTCCATCTCCTCAAATCTTCTCTCACTTCAGCACCCCTCCTGCGGCACTTCGACCCTTCTGCTGTGACGGAGGTTCACACTGACGCCAGCGGCGTCGGTCTTGGGGCAGTACTTGTCCAGCTGCATAGTGGGGCTGAGAACGTTGTTGCCTACGCCAGCCGCACGTTAACAAAATGTGAGCGTAACTACACTGTCCCCGAATTGGAGTGTCTCGCAGTTGTGTTCGCTGTGCACAAGTTCCGACCCTACTTATATGGACGCCACTTCACTATTGTCACAGACCATCATTCTCTATGCTGGCTCATCGGACTTCGCGATCCATCTGGTCGTCTGGCGCGCTGGGCACTGTGCTTGCAAGAATATAACTTTGCTGTCTCGTACAAAAGTGGCCGCTGTCATGCTGATGCAGACTGCTTGTCCCGTTACCCATTGCCGACTTCCGTCGCCGATGAAGACTGTTTCGACGGGTGTTTAGCCTCGCTCGCGCCGACCTTCCCCGGTGAGGCGCCCTTTCGGCGCGAGCAACGTCTCGACCACTCACTGCAGCCTTTTATAACAGCGGCAGAAGGAGCAGTAGATTCAACGCCCTTTACTGTCAAAGATGGCATTTTGTTCAAAAATAACTACTCCGTTGATGGTGCTGCCCTGCTTTTGGCCACATGGCTAGGTGGCTTGAGCCACCGCCCAATGTAAAGGGTTCAGCCGTACCCATCCATCCATCCATCCATCCATCCATCGTTCCGAAAAGTCTCCGTCGGCAGGTTTTGCACGCTATGCACGATGACATCACATCTGGACATCTAGGTTTCTCTCGCAATCTGCACCGACTTCGCCAGCGTTTTTATTGGCCGCAAGTTTATAAGAGCACCAAGCAGTACGTTGCAACATGTGAAGAATGCCAACGATTTAAGCCACGAACCATCCCGCCGGCCGGTCCTTTGCAGCCCGTCAAACCACCCACTTCCCCTTTTGAAAAATTTGAATTGACCTTCTAGGTCATCTCGCAAAGTCTTTTGAGGGACGCCGCTAGGTGATTGTGTGTGTAGACTATCTCACCAGATATGTGGAAACCGCCGCTCTCGTTACCGCAAAGGCTGATGCTGTTTCGACGTTTCTCCTACACATTGTCATTCTTCTCCATGGCGCACCCCGTGTTATAATAAGTGATCGTGGAAAGCAATTTACTGCTGATGTCGTGGAAGAAATGCTGCGGCTTTGTTTATCGGACTACCGACACTCTACACCCTACCATCCGCAGACCAACGGTCTTACCGAACGAACCAACCGCACTCTGACGACAATGTTGTCCATGTACGTCTCGTCTGATCATCGAAACGGACGCAGTGCTGCCATATGTGACGTACGCTTACAACACTGCCAATCATGAGGTCAGCGGATATTCTCCCTTCTATTTGCTTTAGCGTTTTTCTCGACACGATCTTCCCGTTTTCCCCCAACGAAAACGAGTTGGTTGGCCAGATACTATGCCGTGCCGAAGAAGCCCGTCGTATAGCCCGTTTACGTACCCTGGCCTCGCAACGCCGTTCGAAAGAACATTACGACCTGCGTCATCGTGCCGTGACTTACTCTCCAGGAGACTGTCTGGCTGTGGACGGCAATCCGCAAAAGAGGGCTGTGTGAGTAGTTCCTGTACAAGTACGATGGCCCCTTCGTCGTGTTGGACCAACTGGCTGACGTGAATTACGTCGTCGCCAAAGTGACGACGGATAAACGCCGTTCCCGCAAGACACAAGTTGTTCATGTGGCTCGCTTGAAGCGCTGCCATCGCCGATCTACCTAACTTTCTCGGGGACGAGAATCATCATCACCCGGGGAAATTGTTACGCCGCGGAGTTCGAGGAAGAAGAGGAGAGAGGCGCGCACAGTCTGATCTGGGCTCTGGGCCGTCGGTGACCAGCTTTCATCCACCGAGCTTTCACCTGTATTAAAGCCATTTCATCCACTACAATATGCTTGGTAATCAGTGCTTGTCGGTCTTTTGTAGTGGATGAGAAACTGTCCCTGTAATTGTGAATGAGTCTGGGCATCTGATCTTGTCTTTGCTGCGACAGCACTGAGCTGATTTTGAAGGCAGACGTACGGTCTTCGATAAGCGGATCTTCACCGCAGCGAAGGTGCTGGGGGTTCCATTAATTTCATCGACGAAAGCAATCCTCGCGCAAGAGTTGATGGTGTAGGTGTTCGCTAAAATTTATCACCAACAGCTTAACTTGCCCACTATAGAAAGTGGCGATTCCCCTTGCGATGCCAATGACCTGTCCCTAGAGCAAGTGCGTGGTCTCGTTGATGATGCCATCAATTGTCTTGCATCTGTGAACCCCAGATGACCCCGACGATTAACCGCGATCGGACGCTGACTTGTGCTGACGTACACTGAGGATTACTTGACCTTCAGAGGTCAGTGATCGCTCGATGGTCAGTCAAGAAGTACACGGCTAAGATCACGTCTCGGGAGCACTGCTCTAGGACTATGAAGGTCCTAGGCTAAGTATGTCTGCTCAGTTCATTTCAGTTTATTATCTAAAAGTTCCCCGTGGAGCCACTACATAAGGGGTGGGCTTTTATTCAATGAAAAACATCTCGTGACAAGTGATTATCTAACAAGATGGTTATTTAAAAACTGTAAAAACGAAGATTGGCCAGTGGTAGCAGCGATGGCTGGTGTAAGGCCGTTCCAGTCTGCGGTGGTAATAATAATAATAATAATAATAATAATAATAATAATAATAATAATAATAATAATAATAATAATAATTGGTTTTTTGGGGAAAGGAAATGGCGCAGTATCTGTCTCATATATCGTTGGACACCTGAGCCGAGCCGTAAGGGAAGGGATAAAAAAGGGAGTGAAATAAGAAAGGAAGACGTGCCGTAGTGGAGGTTTCCGGTGAAATTTAGACCACCTGGGGATCTTTAACGTGCACTGACATCGCACAGCACACGGGCGCCTTAGCGTTTTGCCTCCATAAAAATGCAGCCGCCGCGGTGGTACTTTAGAAAACGGAAGCATTGAATGTAGCGGTTCGAGTTCGTGGGCGCGCAATTTGAAACTGATGGCTTGTGCAGTGGGATATGCGGGACGCTGCTGTGATGTATCGTGCTTGATTAAGGCAAGAAAAGATGAACTTGTGATACAAAGACCGGCTGGCATTGAGGCGTCGACTAGAGGGCATTGACAAACCGCATTCTAATTGTAAAGATGAAACGCTTACGTCGTAGGAGTATATATAGGGAGTGAATGAATCTAATATCACGATTTTGAACAGACTCTAAGGAGTCGATGAGATATGATTGATGCGGGTTTCAAATGGGCGAGGATTACGCGAGTTTCTGCCAAAGGTGAGTAGCTTAACATGTGGCGAGGTGTTCCGTAAATTACGTTTCAAAATGCCTAAGGTTTTATTACACGCCGAAATGATATTGGTAACGTGTTCGCGCCAAGATAGACCGTGAGAGAGGGTTATACCTATTGAAAGGGAATTTGTACACAAATAATTCAGGGGAAAGAGTTCACGGCGGGCGACGCAAAACGACGAGCAGGACAGCGAGCAGCGCCGACGGCCAGTTGTTGTTGTCTAAAAAAACCAAGCGGTCTCGTGCAGCGCGGCGAAACTTCGTCTTTCACCGGCGCCTCGTCTTCATCGGCGCTTGGTCAATGATCTGCCTATGTGGCACCAGGCGCGGCCGTCATGGTTCGCTACACTATGTACTTCTAATATTGGACTGGCTCTAGTGGCGTGTTAGCGGTAGTGTAAGGGAAGAGAAAAGAGCTGTGACGGACTGTGACATGCATTTACATTTACTGGCGTTCACGGTCATTATCGAGTTGCGGCACCATTCTAACACACTGTTAAGATCAGACTGCTGAACTTCTTGTTGAGAGCCGTTACTGATAGTTAGGTAGATGACGCAGTCGTCTGCAAACATGCGTATACTAGTGAAGACACTGTGAGATAGATAGTTTTTATATATTAAAAGCAACAGCGCACCAAGGGCGGGCGCTTGGGGACGCCAGAAGTTACCGGAAGGGAACTAAACAAGTGATTATTGACAAGGACCATTTGCGAACCATTAGTCAAAAATTCTTCAATCTCGGTTAGAATGTTAGGGTCCATGTTTTGCAGTTACAGTTTAAAAGCAAGCGACGGTGAGACACTTTATCGAAAGCTTGAGCAAAATCTAGAAAGATCGCGTCATTTTGTATGTTCGCGTCTAGGAAGGTCATGATTTGAGAGATGACATGTTCCATGATTTTGCATGGTACGCTTCCTAAACAGATAGAGCGGTAATTTAGTGGAGCATATTTATTAGCCTATTTCTAGCTTGGAACGATCTTTCCCGCTTTCCAATCATACGGTGTGGTTCCTGAACAAAGTGTCAAATATGCTGCAGTCGTGTAACTTGTGTTTTTTTTACTATTTTAGAGTTGATTTCGTCAAAGCCAGTTGATTTATGAGAGCTTAATGTTTTTTTATTATTTATGAAGTAACATCTCCAAAAAATTCACAACGCAAAGGGTTCTTTCTATGGATATAAACTCGAAGTCATCATGAATTGAGCGACTCTGAAATGGAGCTTCGAATATGGGAAAAAAGGTAACTCATTTCAACAGAAAAAAAGGCAGACGCCGAAAGGTGCTAAGCTCATTATCTATTGCCTCACATTTGCCTTTATCGTAGAGCTTTATTGTTTTCGTGTGTTTCGTATTTGTTGCTTGTGCAAAAGAGACGGTGGCGTCAGTGACATTGTGGTTCTTGATTCCTCGAAGATTTGTAATTGATGTCAGAGTATCAGGGTTACTGGACAGGATTATATCTAAAATATCTGAAGATTCCCGTGTGACAGGCGTTGGTTCTGAGAAACTGGGTCTAATTAAAGCCCAAGCAGATGTCAATTAAATTTCTTGTCTCTTCTGGGCCTGCCATTGAATAAGACGACACGTTACACCAGTCTATGTTGTGAAAGTTAATATCTCCGAAAAGAAGAATACCAGGATTTGGATGAGTTGTCGTAAGTTGTATTAGATTCTCATTAAACTCTTCACAGAATTCTGCAGTTGCATGCGGGGGCCTGTCACAGACGCCTAGTACTACTTTAACTCGTGATGCACGACATAATGCCTAAAAAATTACGTGCTTTGATTTAATGTTCACGAAACAGCATGGATTCTGTGGAAAAACTGGTATAAAACCAGTTGTTGGGCAAATTGGTGTTCAAAGAGATCCATAACAGGGCGTCAGATGCGAAACGCGACTAACAAGCTGGGGAAATATTAGAAACCCACCTGATAGCATGGACCTCAAAAGAATGTATCAGTATTCCCTCTGCAGCGCTGTCAGATAAGGAACACCGTTACCTTGATTGTGAATGCTAATTTTTACCTGCTGTAGCGGTGACATTATTTCCCACGTATGACACTTTCCTGTTGAATGAATGAATGAATGAACTTTATTTCCGACATCGTGGGGTCTCGCGGTCGGGCGCAGCAATTAGGAGGGGGTGCCTCCCAGCCGGCTCTCAGCACCGGAGACCGCGGAGAGAGTCTTGCAGTAAGCTGTCTCCGCTTGTCGGATGATCAGTCTGCTGATCCGGGTCGTGGCTCTGGATCAGTTCTCCCCAGGTGGCAAGGTCTGGGATGCTTTGTGATCTAGCTCCAGGAGAATCCTGACATTCCCAAATTAAGTGATTTTGCGAAGCCCTTCTGCGGCAGCTACTGCAGAGCTCAGGCTCCCCAGTGTCTTCATCATGTAGCATGGAGTAAGGAAAGAATCTGTTGACCTGAAGCCTCCTCCAGGCCCTGCACTCCTTTGGATTGAGTGACCGATCCGGAAATGAGAGTGTTCTCCTATCCAGTCTGGGTGCTTCTGTTATTTCTTTATACTTTATGAGAGGGTCTTTATTCCCACTCAGGGGCACTTCCAGAGCAGCTCGGATGTATAGTTCTCGAGCGAGGCTGTGAGCAGCCTCATTCCCCGGAATGCCCTCATGAGCAGGAACCCATATGAGCTCTCTGCTTGAGGGGTATCTTCTTAGTAATTTGGAGGCTTGACTGGAGACCACCCCCTTACAAAAGTTGTGAACAGCTACCTTGCTGTCAGACAAGATGATCTTGGCATCGGTACTGACGCACGTTAGGGCAATAACAGCCTCCTCTGCCACTAACGCATTCCGAGTGTTAATTGATGCTACAGTCACTTTATCCCCATTCCCATCAACGGCGGCAATGACGGAGGCGCCATCGGACCCACAGGCTGTGTCGCAGAAGGCTATGTTACCCGGCGGGTCCCGGGCATGATTGTTCATTATTGTTCGAGCTCTATGTTTTCTCCTCTCTTTATCATGCTCCGGGTGCATGTTCTTAGGTATATTGAGATGTTTCCGTATGTCTAAGGGGATTAGCTCTGCAGTATACGGGGGTTTCCTCTCGCTCTCCCCTAGGTCATTGAAGATCTGCCTGCCTGCTATTGAGGAGCTAAGCCTCCAAATTTGCGCTTCTCTTACTGCCCTGGTGATCTCCGCACAGGTATTGTGGACTCCCATACTAAGCAATTTCTCCGTAGAGGAGTTCGGTGGGATGCCGAGAGCTCTCTTGTATGCATTTCGTATCAACTTGTCTATTTTGTCCTCCTCTTGCTGACTAAGATTCAAAAATGGAGTCGCGTATGCAATCCTACTCACTATGAATGCTTGTACTAATCTGAGGAGACAGTGCTCTCGCAGGCCTTTGTTTCTGAGGGAGATCCGCCTAAAGATACCTATAACTTGTGCGACATAGGTGCTAAGCTTCTTTATAGTGGTTGTGTTACGTCCGTTCGTCTGGAGAAAGTATCCTAGGACTCTTATAGTGTCAACCCTAGGTACTAACCTACCTCCAACGACAACCTCTATCGGGCCGTATAGGTGAGGGAAGCGAGTCTCTTTCTTCATCTGGTCTTTGGTATTAAGTGAGAAGATCTCAGATTTTTGAGGGGAGCAGGAAAGTCCTCTCTCCAGAACATAGTTTTCAACTACCTCTGCCGCTGCCTGCAGTCGGTATGAGATGTCAGCGTTCGTTCCCCCTGCTGTCCAAATGGTTATATCATACGTTCCTGTTGACAAGTACTTCAAATGGCGATTTTGAATGTCCCGCAAGTCAAGCGTGCTTGTATCCTTTCCGGCCACCAGGGCAATATTTACGCTGGCTGGCGACCAATAAACATTTTAGTTGTGAGTCAGCGCTCTATGCTGTGTCCCTTCTTCTCTGTCCCGTCTATCGCGTTGTTATGGATCGCCGTGATCTGCTATAAGAACCGCGGCGCCTCTTGAGTCTTTGCGATCATTTCGATAAACGCGCAATCTGCAAGAATTTCGGTATCAGAAACGTCACAGTTTAGCCACGTTTCTGTCAGAATGAGTATGATGGCGTCTGCTGACAAAAATGGTGTTAGATACGAGATCGCGCTTTGGAAGGAAACTGCGTATAATAGTGAAGATTACGGAAAGCGAAAGGTCATTTCTCGTGGAAGGCCGTGATTGATGCTTGTTTTGCAGACGGTGGGATGTTTGCTAGGAGATTTCATTTATGGAGTTTGATGCTTCTTCAAAGAAGCATCGTTTTGGCCCCATGAAAAGCGTTTTGTAACGTAAAGTATATCGGCATGTTACAGGCTTAGCGAAAGAAAATGCTTTCGTGCCTTCTGAGTTCGCCGAGAGAAATCCTCTCCAATACTGTATTTTGTGTCTTTGAACTTTCGGCCTTACGATAGAACGGCTTCTTTCATCTTCCAATGGGCAAATTTTACAATTTCTGGCCAGTTACTGGAATTTGAGTGTCGCCCCTAACGATGAGCCTGTTCTATTTGCATAGGTTCAATGCTTGTTTGTAGATCATCGCAGCAGATTTTAAGCTCTAGTTTTTCAGAGTCGGCAAAGGTTTCATTAGCAGTGGGGTCAAGAATTCCGTAGAAGATGAGATTATTACAGCGCGGCCGGTTTTCAGCGTAATCCATGCGAGCCTCCAATTCGGAGGCTATCCCAGTTGTTTCAGTTGATGCTGTTCGTACTGTGTCTCGCCGGTCTTCACGAAGAGGTATGAGGGCTTGATAATGAGCTTCTAAGTGAATCATGCGCTTTTTTAGATCATTTATTGTTTTGTATATTATGCTATTATGAGCTGAGCCTCATATGAACTGAGTCTCTGTATTTCTTCAGGAACTTTAGTTTGGCCTGCAGTAAGCTTCTGCAACTCGGTCAATACGCCATGCAGGTTGGCAGGACTTGGGTTAGCCTCAATGTCGCCAGATAGGATTAGAAGCAAGTGTATGACGCGAATATACTTTCAGAGGCAACCGCGCCACAGCACCGTGGGCTCGGCAGGTGTACCACAAAGTAATGGCTTCAGTTTTTAGCAAAAAAGAGAGTTAGTTTGAATGACCTGCATAACGAGTGCGAACTGGCTAGTAGAGGACTGTACCACGGCACAGTCACCGAGACCTCAGAGCTGCGCTGACGGCGGTTGTTCTTTTAAGCCTGGCGGATCTGTTGCTGTTAGCGATGGTGGCCTGCAAGATGTCCCGAGGAACGGAAGTTCGCATTCCAATGGTGATACAGTCGGGAATTACAGTGATTTTTAACAGTGACGCTGTTTAAGCGGGAGGTTGTTCCGTTAGTCGCGCGCAGCGGCATCTTCGTCGTGCGCAGCGGTGGCTGTGTTCGCCGCAGAGCTGGGCAAATGCCTTCATTTTTACTTTTTCTCCCTCAACAATACTCTTGAACCCATGACCATCACTAACCATCGCCCTCATTTTGGAAAGTTATCCAGCCCTCCCTCACCCTCATACTCACTTTGAAAAATTTACTGGCCCGCCCTCGCCTGCACATCGTCGCCCTTCCCTCGCCCTCACTAAGAGTCGTTTTAAAACTCGAGTTATATTTCCTAGTCGGCAACTTCTGGCGATATTATTGAGTAATAAACATACAAGACAAGCCTTCAAGGCACTATTAGAGGAGGGGTTAAATGCTTATACTGTTGTGCATGTACGTGTGTGTGAGTTGTTTGACCTAATACGTGAGACAAAACCAAGACAGTTACGAGTTGAGCCCTCAAATATCTCCATGCCTCTACTTCTGCATACATGTGATCTGCATGCATACATGTGATCTGCACTTATAACATTTAATTGATATCTGTATGCACTGCTAAAATGAATCAGCGCGTTGTTGTGTCTGTGTACAAAAACTTATGTACGCCAAGAATATTTAGAAAGCAATCCAGTACCGTTTACCACGACAATTAAAATAAGTGCTAAGCAGAGAATAGACTCAGAGCAAGGAAAGTTTGTAGGTCGCTTAATTACCATTACCTGATGACATTGCAATACCACTCGGTCTTCTGAATTTCTCTCTCTCAAATTGCACTCTAATCTCCCGCTATTTCGTGCTGTTCGCTGCATGCTCTTCTGATGACGCTTCCACGCGTACGGATGGAAGGTGATGAAGACCACGCTTTCAAACTACAGTGTGAGAAACTGGCTGTATAACACGAGTGAACACGGCCACATGACGAAGACGACGACATTGCAAGCACGGCTCGAGAGCTTGACAGTTCGTACAGGCAGGATGTTGAGGTTTCTCCCAAATGATTGTTCATCTGTGGGAAGTGTATGAACAGGCCAAATTTAAAAAACCGGAGTGGCACTCACTTTTGGTGATGTGCTCAGCCATAACTCGCTCCTAGTGCTCTGTTGCTCTGTCTTTTTGCGATGTGTTCCGGGGCGTCTCCTAAAATATTTGCGAATAATTTAGTTAATGTAAATAGACTATATTTTGAATCTAATAAATACCATGCTTCAAAAAAAAAAAAGATCGTGGCGATGTCGTAGTGGTCTGAAGCAGTGGCCAGCGTCCAGAGCTGATCTTTTAGCCCCGCCATGGGTTCGATTCCAGCTCCCCCAGCTATAAAGGTTTTTATTTTTATTTCTGTAGTGTTTTTGCCCATTTCTATGCCGGCTTTCCGCTGAAGCGAGGCTCTTATGCTGCCGCTTAAAACAAAACATTCTTCAGGCCACTGTAAAATCAAACAGCTAGCTGAAATGCCGCATTTGGGCTGAATAATGGCAATCACTTAATACCCAAGTCTGGAGTGAACCATTCCTGTCGTTGCCATTTTAGTCCCCAACGCTTCCAATCTACCGAAAAGTTGTTGTCTGTCTGTCTGAAACCTGCTTCTAGCACTTGGGCCTCATTGGTCACGTGACGTTGTGACATCGACACAAGCTTCCCGCCGGATTGTGAGCAAACTGCCCACCATGACAGTTCAATTAATGATTAGTCGCGAGAGATTCCCGAGGAACAACTAGACCTCACAAGCCCCTCCGATGGCTGCACTTGCCAGCGCAGGGCAGTGGCGCGTAGCGTAATCGCTGCACCTCTGCGCAAGGAGCGGAATCAGGACTCGCAGGTATCTGTGAGTGTAGGGAATGACCAATTCTACCGCAGTACAAGTCTAAAGTTATGAAATATCAGGCAAACTATCATCCTAGGATATATTACCCAAAGTAAACTAGTACAGACCAAGCTAAAACATAGAAAGCCAAGAAAAACCGCGCAAAACCAGGGCTGATGGTGCTAGCGCACAAAAATTCGTAGCTCACCCCAAGCTAAAACGCCTGTGATTTTTTTTCTTGAACCTCTACGCGTTACCCAGACGCTGAGTGTCAATAACATATCATGCCTGCAAGAAATTTGGCTCATAAAATCAGGCGCGCGATTAACTGGTCAAACGTCTTGTCAGGGAGAGAAACAAACCAAGAGATGTTTCTGTTATTTGGAGAGCAGTACAACTTTTTTTAGCACATCGTACAATGCGAGGCGGAGCGAGCGATGGTTATGACCAAGGTAGATAAGCTGCTGCTTTATTTCCATGGTAAGACTACAGTGGTTGGCTTTGCCCACCACACTGCGGCACCGCTTTCCTATACCGCAATTTCAGCGAAAACAGAAAATACAAACAATATAGGACTGTCCTGAACTGCTCACAGTTTGAATGAAAAAATTACAATCCAACGCCGCCAACAGGCTTTGATTTGACAGTGGAATTTCGTAGAGGAATGTTTTGTGCTGCAGCCAGTTGTTTGAAATCTCACTGAGCTGAAATCGGACTTCGCTCTGGGGAAGAAGGCTTAGAAATTAGGAATTCAAGAGCCTTACTAGCTATAACTTCTACGAGTTTACTCTACACTCCGATCATCCGCCAGACTCGTGGCTGATAATGAAAATGTTGACTGTAGTACCACGGTTCCCGTTGGACTGGCGGCCACCCGCACGTCCCGGCCAGCGCCCTTTGTTAGCGCACTATACCAAGACTTTGCGCAATTTTTTTAAAATAGGCTTTTTGAGTTAGAAGAGTGCTTTCTCGGCATAGCATTGTCAGCGGTTTAGTTGATCGCGGCTATGGAGAAGGTGTGCGGCATCCCCATTTCGTGTTTGCCTCGTGCATCTCCAGACTGCAGAAACTACGCCTTCCCCGGGAATCTTCACCCTAAGCAGTAACGCTTTAAAACGGGCATTCATAACGAGCTGCATAAAAAAAAAGTTAGCCCGGAGTACGTGTCGGGCCCTCAAACAGAGCATTTTACCCTCCCTCACCCTCACCTCACCATGTCTTCTCTCCCTCGCCCTCACCTCATAATGTCTTTCGTCCATCACCCTCGTCCTCACGAAATTTTCATGTGCCTATCCTCCCTCACCTTCACCTTACCGTGTGAAATCCTCATGAGGTGAGGGTGAGGACACCCACATGAGGGCTCACAAGTTTTTTTTTAATAATAATAATAATAATCTTTATGTGCGCCATATGAAATGACACGGGAGACCGGCAGCAGTAAAAGCTAATCAGGTCATCCACTGACGCCTGACGCGCCCTGTCGAAGAGGACAACTGCTATATTAGTTGTCGGCCACTCCGACAGGGGGCGTCAGGCAGTTCGTTTGTACGACTCCGTAACCCTCCTCGTGCTGTACATTGCTCCCGGAGAACCACAGAACCACACTAAAAGATTCATTGACACGAATCTTCGGGGCATAAACGACAAAGGTCCCGTCCTGCTTATGGGAGACTTCAACGTTGAAGTTAGGAGGAGCGATGGCTCATTGAGCATATTATGAACAGCTTTGGTATAAAGTGCTACTCACATAGTTGGGGTGCGTTACCCACTACCGTTCGAGGAACGTGTATAGACTTACTTACTCATTGGTAACCTGAATGCCATTAGCATTCAAATGATTAGTCTGCCACTTGCAGTCTACCAAAGCGACCACAAGGCAGTCTTGATTCGGATCAGCAACAGACCTAGCTGGAAAGGAGAAAAAGGAGATGCAGCTGTCTTGTGTGATACGTCAGACAGAATGCGCAGGATTCACCATGGACAGATAAAGTTGAGGTGGAGCTCTACAGAGGTGAAGACGCACTGGAGTACGAATTCTCTAGTTTAGACGACCAGACGACGAGTGAATGGTGGTACTGATTTAAACACTTGTAAGTACTGATGACTGAGTATTCGTCAATCTTGGGAGGGGGGTACCATAGACGAAAACAAGATGCAGCTGACTTGCGTGATACGCCAGACAGAATGCGCAGGATTCACCATGGACAGATGAAGTTGAGGTGGACGTCTAGAGAGGTGAAAAGGCACTGGAGTACGAATTCCCTAGTTTAGACGACCGGACGACGAATGAATGGTGGTACTGAAATAAACACTTTTGCGTACTGATGATTGAGTATTCGTTAATCATGGGGGGGGGGGGGGGGTACTATAGACGACAACAGAAATGACGAGTATAATCACGGTTAACTTAGTCGAACCAAACTCAAACAGCATCATTGTGCCATGAGTCTTACGCGATAGTGTTATCGGTCCTACATATCTTTTCTGGTATGGGAAAGGGTGGCACGTGGCCGCCTTATCTTTGTAGAGAGAAACGGGGCCAGGCAATGCTTCGATGGCGCACACGCAAGAGCAGGACGCTTCCGATGATGGTGGACACCAACTGCCTAACGAGAGCAAACTGGTTAGAGGACTGATCCGTGGCAAAGTTACCGAGCCCACCGTGGCACAGTCAGCGTTCCGCTGACCGCTGATTTTGCGGTGCATCCTCCAGACGCAGGTAGTGGTCGAGCTCCCACAGGCGCAGGCATGGCCGTGGAAACGGAGTTGATGGGTGAACCACGAAGGTCAATGTGTCTGTACGCGCAATGTCGAAGGATGGGGCCGCAGTAGACGGCTGAGGGAAATCTTCCACGCGTCGCCTTTCCTATAGAGCCTCCGTGCGCACGCAGGATGTCCTGTTTGGAGCCAGATGGCGGCGCTCTGAGCAGGCGGATTTCTTTCAAACAGGGCTTGAAAAAGTTTGGCGGTAGCCAGGGATAGCCAGAGCATAGGCGCAGCTCGTGACTGCTGCTTCCCGCGTACTTATTGCAGTTTCGGGGCGCACTGTGCTTGCCATACCTCTCCATGCAAATCATCCGTTATGGTCGCTACCTCAGGTTGAAGTCAAAATGGCAGCAGCGGATGCAGCTTCTCCCGCATAATCTCAAGGCTATCATCCCGCAAGTTAACGACAGTTGAGGCTGTGCCGTTCGGGTGATTCTCAAAAACTACCTAGAGAAGACTTTGGCACTGGCGCGCTTGTCTAAACGTGGTCTTTTAAGCGATTACCTTCGCGGGTGCGCTCGGTGACAGCATTCGGTGGGTTTGGGGTCAGGCCGGCAAAAGTTTCTCCTTTCCGTCATGCAAGCAAAAACTAATTTTCTCTTCGCTGAAAGCTAGACAGGTGCGTTTAAATTGCAGTTAAATTCGTCGACGAAAAGAACTGCTAGCTCGTTTCATAACAACGATTATGCTCTGGTCGCACGACGCTAGTGCCTGTTAAGTAGCTCCATTTATAAAGAATCATAAAGAATCAAAGAGAGGAAAAAGCAATGAGCTCTTTGGCATCATGTACGTATTTGGCTCTCAGCAGCAAAAAAATGTGCCTCAATTTCTATCGGTCATCCCACCTGTTGACAAGCGCCCCATCGTCTTACTGGTTCAGCCGTTTTACGGGTTCATTGGCTAGGGACCTTTCAAAATGGTGCCACTTGTGGCTGCTGCATAATGGACTAAGCGTATGATGATGGAAATGAGGTAGTCGAAGCTTCAGACTTCTGCCGTTTCTTCTCTGGCAGAGGACTAAACTCGGATGAGCGCCTGTTAAGTCGGAAGCTGCCTTGGAGGACCGGTGTGTAGGTCTCCGGGGCTATGCGGTGCTACGAACGGCGACAGCTAGTGTGGATTAGCAACGGCGAAAGCAAGTCTGGCCTGTTGGCACAACACGAATGCTTCTTCTGTGTGGCTCCGAACAACTCGATGGCGATAGCTCCCACGCCTGCCGTCAATGACCACGTGGGATGGAGCCGGGTGTTAGCTGGTTCCTATGACCGAACTTTGCCCGGTCACAGTGTGGGACCCGAAAGAGCGGAAGCCTGAAGCTTGAGCACAACTGGACCCTTTCACGGAGTGCCCGACGCCGCTGCGACGAGCAAGCGGCCGTTATCTTCCCCAATCGCCATGACCATGTCGGAGAACAAAAGGGCCTCGTTTCCGGTGGCTCTTTGGCATGTAGAGCACCGCGGTGGGCTAGAGGTCATAGTCTCCAGCCATCACAGTCATCGCATTAAAAAACGACGGCTTTTCGGCTTCTCTTCGCGGCCTTGCGTTCGGCTTTGAGCGTCGGTTGACAACTGATAAAGCACAGGTGTCGACAACGCATGGGAACATTCAGCTGGCCAAAGGACATTACTCCGACGGCATCGTTATCTCTCCCAGGCTCAAAATGTGACGGGGCGCGTCTCCATATGTGCGGTGGCGTGAGTTTGTGTGAACAAGTGAAAGTTTCAGGCCACTCCCACCCCGGCAAGGACGTCCTGAATCTGGTTAATCTGGGGAAGATGAACGCTATAAAACTGGACAGCGAGTGCATTCGAATAGATCCCCACTTTTGATCCTCACGCTTGTAAAAATATAAACCTACTGTACAGATTCTTTCTTAACGGAGTCCGACAACGTCCTTTGGACCCGGGACCTGCGGTGCTGAACGGGTCAGCCTACTCAAGGGCCCCTCGATCTCAAATTCTGGTGCCATCGTTGGCGTTAAAGTGCCATCCCCAACACTGGTGGCCTGCAGTGGGGTTGGAGCCTTATCTCCAACACTGGTTGGCAGCAGCTCGGACGGACCGGTCGACATCGTGCTTTCTACACGGGTGATCCTTTCGGCTTATGCAATGGGATTCGCCAGGCTTCAGATTAGGATAGAAAAATCTTGAACCTCTGGGAATCGAGTGTTTGTCAATTGAGAGGTGTTACTCTCACGACATTTTTTTTGTGACAGCAGAGACAAAACTGAGCAACAGAGGTCATGGACATAATGAAATTGCCTAAGTAGGACTTGGTGTTAATATGCGAGGAACTGTCAACACCATTGCAGAGCAAAATAAGAAAGCTTGAGCTATGCTTGGCCATTTATAAGCATGTCGAGAATAATTATCAGCTTGTTGATGCGTGGAACTCTGTACAGGAGGCGGTACCGAAGGCTAAAAAGAATGCCGACAAAGAGAAAAAAGGACGTATGTTTAGGGAGGAAGCTGATCGGGAGTGGGAAGAAGAGAAGGAACGCCATAAATGTGAAGTTGAAAAAAAAGAAAAGGAACTAACGCGATTGGAGATTGAACTTGAGATGCGAAGAGGCGCAGTCCAGAATGAAGGAAGCGGAACTTCGAAAGAAGCAGAGAGAGAAAAGGCTGAGTTCATAAGTGGCCTGATGCGCTTCAATTGTAGAGTGAGGGAGCCATTTAGGTGCTATGCGGCTTCTGTCCAGAGAAAGCCCGCTAGGCACCAGACTGTCGCGGAATTTAAAGATCCCAACGTGCAGGTGCGAAACAGGCGCGTAATCGACACGGATGGAAAAGAAACCCGCAAACTCTACAGACCGTTGCCGAGTGTGGTCAGCGCTTTGACATGAGACACGAATAAATGCAAGCGTGGGACCGGCAAAGAGATAAAGCCGGAAGAAGGGAAAACCCGATCCGACAGACTAAGGGCGCGCCAGACAGTGGCCGAGTTGGGTGAGCGCGACGCCACGAGCAAGAAATTTCTTTGCACGTCCAAGCAAGACGGGAGTGAATAGATAAAGATAGATGTGCCATAATCTATACGTTTCGAGGTTGGAATTGAGGGCAGCCTTGAAAAGTAGGCACATTACAGAGCATAACAGTGCCTCCGCAGGGTGTATTACAGAGCTCAGCCAGCCGAGCTCAAAGGCAGGCAGAAAGGTGCGCAGACGCAACAGGAGAACGCCCAGAGGTAAGAAGCGCATAATCCAGAGGCAGTAAAAGGTCCGCCGGTAGATTGCGTGGAGTTAAAGCACAGCTGCGACGCGAACGAGGTTGTTATTTGCCAACCCGGTGAGAAGTGTACCAGTAGTGGGTATAAGAAACCAAAGGAATTGGTCGTTGATCCCGAGGTGCACGCGGGAAGTTCGCAGCAAACAGAAGGGAAGAGCGCGCCATGCGAAGAGCAGAAAATATGGAAGGCTGGGATCTTGAGTTAGCAGTGCTAACTGTAACTGATGCAAAGAAAGATGCGGTGGTTTCAAAGCCTGAAGAAAAGAACTGCATTGCGTATCAAAGAGTAGATTCTGACCATGCGACGTGTGTGGATAGGTCAGGGAATAAACCCTCCAAAATGTCAGGAAATTGTCCTCTAAGGACGAAAGCGGCGGTAAGCCCACAAAAAGGTCATGACGGGCAAAACTAGCAGATTCGTGTTCTCCTATACAGAACGTGCAGTTAGCGTGAAAGTAAGTCGGCCTGCTAGAAACGGAACATCCGCTTCTCGGAAAAGCAGAATAAAAGTAGCAGCGAAGAACCCTGACTGCAGAAGCTCTCAAACAAGCGATTCCTGCAAATGTGTGTGGGACAAACTCTAGGCGAAAAAACGACGTCGAAAGCCACCACGCCAAGTTTGTAAAGCCAGGCTACAAGAAAAGACGGGGGAAACTCGCTTGCGTCTCGCGTGTCAGCAGACAGGTCAGAAGGTAAGCAGCACCACTGGCTCAAATTGTGAACAGGGGAGAGACAATCGTCTTGCTCGCAGACCATTGTTGCGTAGTATGGTTCGGCACTACACTCGCTACGAAGGCTTTAACAGTGTGTGGACGGGCACAGGGACGGAGACAGATCAAGGGGTGACCAACGCGAAGGGTGTATTCATTCGTCGTGCTTCCGCAGCTCGAAGGGAAGTCAGAGGGATGCAACACCAAAGGGGGCGGCTGAAGTGTTAAGCCCTGACCCCTAGAGAGAGAGAGAACTTGTGCTTGCGGTTTTTTTGTGAAAATTTTAATAGGTGGTTGTATTGTTTTAACACGCAAGGACAAGCTAGAGCTCAGGGACAGGGAACGGTTTTGCTTGGTCCTGGAGAGTAATTTGGACGATCCAAAAACTTTCTTTTTAGTTGCGTTTATGATTAAAGAAAGGAATACTAACAGTGAAAAGTGAAGTTTAGATCTGGTTACGAAAAGTTTAGATCACTGTCATATGTGTAGTGAAACGAACACTCGTCAAAAATTGGTTTTAAAAAATGACGTTTCGGGGACACTAACGGTCCCATGTTCACAATGAAGATGGACGAAATGGGCCGCTTCTTATAAGCGCACTTGACAGCGCAGTGAATGGGCGTAGTTATCCGGGAGATTGCCCTTCGTCCTGTTAATAACGTTAACCGTAGTCTGAATATAAAATGATTCTAAAAGCAGTCGGGACGATAAAGGTTTCATTGTGTCTAAGATTGTGGCGTTTTCCCAGTCAATGGTGTGCTTCATTTCTTGCACATGCTCTGCTAGTGCGTTCGATGACGTGCGACATTTGCTGACGTCGTTCTTGTGGTCTCTTAATATTCTCTTGAAATCGCCTGACTCGCCAATGTATGATGCATCGCCGTTTTTGCAGGGGATTTTATACACAACTCCGGGGTAACGTGGGCGCTCCAGGCGATCTTTAACATGACAGAGCTGTTGTTTCAGCTTGCAGGATGGCACGTGCGAAATGCGAACATCGTATTTTGCAAATATCCGTGCCAGAGCCTCACTTGTCCCCTGGGCGTGAGGTGTGCTCGCGCGCTTCTGTGTCCGATGAGTCGGGGCTCGGCAGGTTGCATAGAGCGGCGTTGTTCGTTTTGCAGCAGTTGTCGAGGATAACCGTTCTTCTCGAGGTCGATGCGGACTTTTTTCTGCTCCGAATAGCGCAGACCGGGACTGGGGCAAAGACGAGCTGCACGTTTATATAGAGCGGACGCGACGGAACGTTTGTGGCTAATGGGGTGGACAGATTGAAAATCCAAGTACTTCCCAGTGTGTGTGGGTTCGCGGAAAAACACTAGTGGCTAGAACATCGGGAGTGCGGAGAACAAGGACATCAAGGAAAGCAATCCTTTTGGAGACTTCTTCTTTCATTCTGAATTGAACTGTAGGTTGAAAAGAATTTAGATGGTCCAGAAATGGTTTGGCGTCCCTGCGATGAATCACAGAGAACCAATCGTCCACATAACGCAAGAAGAGCTTCGGACGAGTATGGAACGATTGAAGGGCCAAACTTTCAATAGATGCGAGCGCGAGGTTGGCACAGGTCACGGATACCGACGCACCCATAGCCGTACCAAAGACTTGCTTGTAGTATTCGTTCCTTAAAATGAAATATGTGTTCTGCAGACAGAATTTCAGGAGGCGGCACAGATCAGCTGTTTCAAAAGGCCTTCAGAAAGGAAGTGATGCTTCTTCAAGTACTCTCTCGCAGCATTCAACAGCGAATTCAACAGGAATGCAGGTGAACATGGATTTTACATTGAAGGAGACCATGATGTCATCCTCGTCAAACGCCACATCCTTCAGCTTAGTAAGAAAATCAACCGAATCTTTCACGTATGTCGGTGTTCGTCCAGCGAGGGGACCAAGGACTTGATGCAGATACTTGGACAGGTTGTGCAACGGCGAAAGCGTGAAATCAACAATCGGCCTTAGAGGCACGTCCAGTGCATGAATCTTGGGTAAGCCGTAAAAAGCAGGTGCTGAGCCGTTGTGGCATAACAACTTGGAATAAAGGTGCTTCTTTGAAAGAGGGACAAACTTGAACACATCGATCAGCAGTTTTTGAAGATCTGATTCTACTTTTTTCGTGGGGTCCCGCTTCAGCTTGGCGTATGTTAGAGTATCCTGCAGCAGGTCGGACATCTTTGAAATGTACTAAGTGCGATCTAATATCACAGTTGCGTTTCCTTTGTCGGCCGGTAGGATTGCTATCTTTTCATTGTTCTTAAGTCTCTTGAGGGCATGCTTCTCTGAGGTAGGTAAAATGCTGGGTGAAGTAGAACGTTTTTGCATGCGCCCCAATAGCACGTGAGCGTGGTTTTGCTTGAAACTTCGGGTCTACTAGGCGAACTGCCTGCTCAACGGCACAAGTCATTTGGCCTACCCTGGGTGCGGCGTCGATGTTGAAACTGAGGCCACGGCTCAGGAGGGCATGTTCCGCAGAATCCAGGTTGTGCGATGACAAGTTGTAGATTCCCGGTACAGTATGGCTGCTTCCGGTGGTGCCGAGTAAGCGCAGGAACTTTGCTTCCTGGCTGGTGACCCTTTCCTCTTCAGTTCGGGATGAGACGAAGTTGGCATGAAGCAGCACGTCTATGAAATCAGTGCCCAGAAGATCCTGAAGTCTGCATTGAATGAAGAACTCTTCATTATCAAGGCGCTTGATAGTGGCTTTTGTTTCCATGATGCGGGCCTGAAGGAGACGCCGTTCTGCCTGAGCAATCACGTTTCTTCCGAATGGTGTCTTTACAAGCAGAGGTAAACGAAGAGACTTCGGTATAAGCCCGTGTGCCTTGCAGCGGGAGTTGAAGCGCAAGTGGCTCTGGAACGAGGCCAGTCTTGATTTCAGGGAAACAAACTGACGGATTTTGGTGATTGCAGCAGGCCCATGTTTTCGGCGGAAGGCAACGTAGTCAAGGGTTCGACAGAAGCCTTTCTGGTGAGGGGGGAAACATAGTGGATGAATAAAACGTACACTCGCCAAAAATGGGTTTTAAAATATGACGTTTCGAGACCACTAAGGGTCCCTTGGATAACGTTATTAACAGGACGAAGGGTAATCTCCCGGATAACTACACCCTTTCACTGCGCTGTCAAGTGCGCTTATAAGAAGCGGCCCATTTCGTCCGTCTTCATTGTGAACAAGGGACCCGTAGTGGTCCCGAAACGTCCTCATTTAAAACCCATTTTTGGCGAGTGTACGTTTTATTCATCCACTATGTTTTCCCCTCGCCAGACAGGATTCTGTCGAACCCTTGACTATGTGTAGTGAACTGTCATGTCAAGACAGAATGTGATGTTTCGGCAATTGATGAGAATTGACAATCTAAGGTGTCTGTCGACTGCACTTGAAGTGCGGTTATGCAGAGAGATTTTCAGAGTTTTTGCTGATAGTGTCCAGAATCTAATGGCAAGAAGCCGACAGACAATAGTCCACGGGCACGCGGCTTGAACAACTGAACGCAGAAATATATCTGCTCGTTTTAATGTAGTCTCAACTTCGAGATGGCAAGCTTCGCAGCAATTTTTCGTCGGAAAGATCATGGAAGGGCAACCTGAGGAAAGTTTTTTAACTGCGACAGATTCTTTTAGTTGACCGACGCTTTTGAGGTGAAGCAAGCTTTGCGTTTACTAGGGAAATTTTAGTTGTTGGACTGAAAGCTTTGAGACCACTCCTTAATCGTGTAACATGGCGATTTGACTTTGGCGTCCTTGGGTTGCATGAAGCCGCCCATTTTGGCCGCGGCTATAGCTGTTAGCTGGAACGTTTCAAAATCAAATTTATCCTCACAACGCATTGGTATTGCATGAAAGCCTGTTGAATATTTGGCGAATCCCGAACACTTGCTTGTGTGCCGATGCCCTGTCGCGGGGAACAGTCCACTGACGCCTTCCTTTGTTGAATGTTCGCGTTTTGTTGACATTTCTAGAAGCCAGCCCTTCAGCACGGTTCCAAATTCATCTCTTCCTGCCCAGCGGTCGTCAACGCTGGCCATTCGCGATATTTCGGGCCGCGGAAGAGCTGTTACGAACGAAGAAAGCCAGTCTGGGTTAGCTTCGGCGACAGCAAGTCTCTCCTGTTGGCAGCAAGCACTTATGCTTCTACTGGGTGGATTCGAGCCAGTCGATGGTGATCGCTCCCAGGCCTGCCGTGAAGGACCACGCGGAATGGACCCATGTGTCAACTGGTTCTAATTACCGAGCTTTGACCGGTTGTAGTGTGGGACTCGAAAGAGCGGAAGCCTGAAGCTTGATCACAACCGGACCCTTTTTGGACTGTCCGATGCCGCTGCGACGAGGAAGCGGCCGTTATCATCCCCAATCGCCGTGACTATGCCGGAGAACAGAAGGGCCTCGTTTCCGCTGGCTCTTCGGCGTGCCGAGCACCGCGGTGGGTTAGAGGTCATCCCCCTCAACCATCACAGTCATCGCAGGGAAAACGAGCACTTTTCGGCTTCCCTCCACGACCTTGCGTACGGCCTTGCGCGTCGGTTGCCATCTGATAAAGCACAGGTATCTGCAACGCGTGGGAACCTTCAGCTGGCCACAGGACATTACTCCGACGGCATCCTCCTCTCTCCCAGGCTCAACGTGTGTTGGGAGCGTGTCCATATGTGCGGTGGTGTGAGCTTTTGTGAACAAGTGAGTTTCAGGCCACTCCCACCACGGCGACGACGTCCTCAATCAAGCTGGGCAATCTAGGGAAAATGAAGACGATAAAACTCGACAGCGAGTGCATTCGAATAGATCCCCACTTTTGATTCTCATGCCTGTAAAAATTTAAATAAACACTACTGTACAGTTTCCCTCCTTAACGAAGTCCGGCAACGTAATTCGGAGATGGGACCTGCGGTGCTGAACGGGTCAGCCTACTCTAGGGCCCTTCCTTCTCCATATCTTGTGGCACCGGTGGCTTTGAACCGCTATCTCAAACAGTGGTGGCCTGCAGTGGGGCTGAAGCCCCATCCCCAACAACGGGCAGGGCTAGCGTCATGGTTTGCCGGATGTATTCTGAACATGCAAGTGGCTCAGCACCTCCACCAAATGTCACAGAAGGCAAGCAGTCTGCCGTTGCACCGAATCTAGCTTTTTACGGGGCTTACTAGAACCCAGAAATTATCAACTCGCCAGCGATGCTACCAACAAGTGCACTAAAATGTCATTGAAGAACACACTGATGATTAAAGTCGCCCGGCTAACGAACAACTACGGAGACAAGGTGCAGAAAGCAACTGCGGCCACCTCGAACGTTGTAGAAGTAGTTCCTGTACCTGAAATCTTTACAGAGAAATCTTATCGCCTCTGGTGTGAGACGAGCGTAACTAAACAATTATTACAAAGATTCTCGCTAGTTTTACAAAACTTTTTTACACAATCTTCCACTGTTACCAGATAGCGGAAATTGTTTGCGAAATTGCTTTCGCGTTTTCTTTAACTTAGCTTCCTTCCGACGCTTCCTTCACCCGTTTGTGCGACGGGCAGTATGGACTCAAGAGGCATAAGTGATTTTGCCTAATCTTCGGCGGCCATTGCCAAAGTTTGATCCTCAGGCACCTGTGTTCGTTCCCGCCGGCTCTCCCATACCACTTTAGAGAGGGAAAGAAACCACTTCCTGGTACAAGCCATGGTGAGCTGAGAAAGAGAAGTATCTAAACACCGCGAAAGGTGCTCCTGCAATCCTGCTTTATTTTCTCTTCGGAGCATAGCGAGACCACCATCTTGGAAGCTAAGAAACTGTGCCTATCGCTGTGAAACCCAATGCGCCTGCTGTGTCATGTATTTTCCTCAGTTTACGCGAAGAAACAAAGGGCAGCCCGGCGTAGGCTAAGACTAAATTGATCACCTGCACATTGGTTAAGACAGTATGTGGTGAATGGGTCACCACTTGTCCCCAAGCAGGTACCGCAAGAGCCTGCGCCTAGTGTGAACGCAGATTCGTGCAAGCCGGCGAACTTCCTGACCGTTCCCAAGCCTAGGGTGACGACGACGAGTCCGGACAAAGGCATGGGTGCACGGAAAGCCGAAGATCATTGGGTTGTGTGATATACAATAGGTCATTCGCTAATTCCTTTTGTGCAACACATGATCACATGAAGTAGAAAACTAGCGAACATCGCTGCCGCAGACCTGAAAAGAAACGTTCTAGGGCTAAGCTGTTCCCTAATTATCTGCCTAAGTAGACCGGCACACTGGAGGGCGCCAGAAAAGCACCTCCAACAGCCGCATGAGCGGCCGCCGCGGTGCCTCAGTAGTTATGTGGCTCGACTGCTGACCCGAAAGACGTGGGGTCGATCCTGTACGCGGCGGTCGAATTTCGATGGAGGCCAGATTCTAGAGGCCCGTGTACTGTGCGATGTCAGTGCAGGTTAAAGAACCCCAGGTGGTCGAAATTTCGGGAGCCCTTCACTACGGCGTTTCTCATAGCCTGAGTCACTATAGGACGTTAAACCCCTATAAGCTGAATCAAACCAATGGCCGCTTTAGACGCGAGAGTAAGGAGCTTTTTTTAGAAATGAGCCATGCCCTCTTTTACAGGAACCGAGACAAATGCGACGTCTTTATCTGCAGAAACACACGGGAGGCCGTTATGTGATATGCTTTAAAATGCTAATTAATTGACTTATTTAATTTTTATTGTTTTATAAAAGAAAAATCTATAAGAGAACTTGCAAGTACAGTGACACTGGAAGTACACACTCTCCGGGTACTGAGCCTCCACATTCAGAACGGGAAAAACACTCTCACCCTCCAGAAACTCAAGCAGACGACGTGTCGATATCCCACCTAATCCGCCGAGTTTCTAGACACCACCGCGGCATCACGCCATCACGCCACCACGCGCATGGAGGCCTGGTATATACTATCGGACTCTAAAACTGCCGTACTAAATTTCGCCAGGAGAGAGTTCACGTCCCTGCATTTCGCATGCTGAACTCCCTCGCCGCACACCCGCCCTGCCACATGGAGCTCGTATCTTTTAAGTGAAGCCCCCAAGGTGGAGTAGATTTGTAAAAAGTGAGTAAGTACTCATTTGCGTACACCCAAACGCCGCCATACGGCTACAAAGACACCTCTACATATTGGATATGTCATATTTCCAAAAAAATCTCAAGGCGAAACGCAAAGGCGCCCGTGTGCTGTGCGATGTATGTACGTACATTAAAGATCCCCAGGTGGTCGAAATTATTCTGGAGCCCTACACTACGGCACCTCTTTCTTCCTTTTTTTCCCCTCAGTCCCTCCTTTATCTCTTTCCTTATGGCGCGGTTCAAGTGTCCGCGGATATGTGAGAGCGATACTGCGCCATATCCTTTCCCCAAAAACCAATTTTCCACCTTTTCTCTTCAAGTATTCCGAATGTTACCTACCATGCTACATTCTGAAGAATCTTCACAGTCCCTGAAGTGGCCAGGAGCTCTCACTGTGGTGAACTGCAAAAAAATATAAAAACATTGTAAGCACTCTAACACTATACGGTCTATAACCCTCATCAGCCTATTTTTAGACAGCATGAATCACAGGAGTTTGTGGATGTGTGCTTAAATTTTAATCTTACTCAATTAGTAACCCAGCCTACACGCATCGCCGGAGACACCGCAAACATTCTTGACCTTATACTATCTAGCCACCCCGAATGCCTCAACTCCATTACTTATCTCCGGAAAATTATTGATCACAAAGTCATCCATGCGTCTTTTACCTTCGCTCCAACAATAAAAGAAATTTCCAAAAAAACAATCACCCTTTATAACAAAGGTAACTATGAGGCTATAAACAGGGCGTTGGAAGCTTATTTTCCATCTTTTCAGCACTCTTTCCCGGAACAAACCATCCACGAAAATTGGTCGATGTTTATTCATAAAATCAACGAACTTACTAACAAATATGTTCCCAAATGCAGCTTCCGCGCAACCAAACAGAAACCATGGTTTACCAAGGCTCTAGGAAGACTAGAAAACAAAAAGAAACGCTTGTTCCGCAGTGCTAAACAGACTGGAAATGACTACGCATGGGAAAAATATTACGCTGCCGAAAAGACATACCTGGTCGCAGTAAAAAACGCTAAACGCTCATTTTATCATACTGACCTTCCCAACATACTTAAAGATAACCAGACTAAATTCTGGCAGCTTTTAAATCCGCAATCTATACGCACTATTACCTTAACTGATGATTCCGGGCGTGCTGTTTCTGATGTCGAGTGTGCTAACATATTTAATTCTGCTTTCGCATCTGTATTCACTCATAAACAGGAACCGCCCCCCTCATGACAGCAAATGACCAAAGAAGTTTAATGCCAGCCGTTACTTTCTCTGAGGCCGGCATATCATGTCTCATAGATAAACTAAAACTGTCATCATCTGCCGGCTTTGACGAAATCAACACCAAGGTACTAAAAAACGTTAACCATACTTCTGTCAAATTTTTATGCCTGCTGTTCTCACAGTCCCTTTCTACAGGTGTCATACCCCATGACTGGAAATTGGGGAAGGTCGTTCCGGTCCACAAGTCGGGTAACAAAGATTCACCACTTAATTACCGACCCATATCACTCACCAGCATACCATGTAAACTCATGGAACATGTCATTTATTCTTTAACAATGCATTTTCTGGATTCAAATAACTTTTTTCACTCATCGCAGCACGGATTTCGCAAAGGATACTCATGTGAAAGTCAACTAGCACTTTACGTTCATGACTTGCATGCCAATCTTGATGCTAACCTCCAAACTGACGCAATTTTTCTCGACTTCGCTAAAGCATTTGACAAGGTACCTCATAACCACTTACTTCTGAAACTCTCTCGCCTAAACTTGCATCCCGACATACTAGCATGGATAAAAGAATTCTTAACTCACCGCTTCCAATCAGTCGTTGTCAACAACCAATTGTCTGACCTCCTACCAGTCTCCTCAGGCGTGCCCCAAGGATCCGTCCTTGGGCCACTCTTGTTTCTAATTTATATTAACGACCTACCTGAGAAATTAGATTGCCATATTCGGATGTTTGCTGATGATTGTGTTATTTACAGAACAGTCACTAACACCTTTGACCAACAATCCCTTCAAAATAATTTAACTCATGTACAAGACTGGTGCAGTGAATGGCTAATGACACTAACACAAGTAAATGCAAACATATGTCGCTCCATCGTCGCCGTTACCCTCTTCTGTTCCAATACAGCATATCTAACGTTCCTCTCGATCTTGTCCAATCATACAAATACCTTGGTGTTCATATTTGTCATGATCTTACATGGAATGCGCATATTTCAATCATCATATCATCCGCCAACAGAACACTAGGATTCTTAAAGCGTCACCTACGCTCTGCACCTCAGCATGTCAAGCTCCTCGCATACAAATCATTAGTCCGATCAAAATTAGAATACGCGTCTCCTATCTGGTCTCCAAAGCAAGCATATCTCTGTAATTCAATTGAAGCAGTTCAAAACCGAGCAACTAGATTCATTCATTCATCGTATTCTTTTGATATCAGCATATCATCCCTCAAATCACAGTCCAGCCTACCTACCCTTGCTCATCGCCGCTACATTGCTAGTTTATGTTTGTTTCACAATTTTTTTTACTCTGAGCTACGACAGGAACCCTACATCTGCGCACCACCACCACGCATCTCCCTCCGCACCGGCCATCAGCAGCAAGTGTCACGACCTCGCGCCCGCACCACTACATTTTCTTCATCATTCTTCCCCCGGACCGCGAACGACTGGAACGGCCTTCCCCGTGAACTTCCTGCTATCACATGCCAATCATTGTTCATCGAAGAAATCACGCGTGTACTTGCTTAGTGATAATCTTATATTTGTATAACTTTCAACTTATCTGTTAGTCTTTCTGTTTTTCATTTCTGTGTGCCCCACCCCTTATGTAATACCCTCTAACGAGGGTTTTTAAGGTATTAAAGTGAAGTGAAGTGAAGTGAAGTGAAGTCTGAGGAGCCGGGGGCTGCATTCCATTTCTGATGACTACGTCGAAAATATTGAAATGCACCTGAATGGCACATGACCAAAGATATATTACACTTATTTTTCATTACCTTCAACACAGCATTTTCAGCGCAAAAGTTGCATATTATAGGTATTTTCCTTGAGCTTGATATCCCGCGAAATTCAAAAGTTGGCACGGACATGCGCGCTCTCGCGTCGCGACGTTAGCGCCCCCAGTCGCGCCCGGAGTCCACGAACTCTTTTTGTCTTTCACTTCCTCCTTTATCCCTTCCTTACGGTGCGGTTCGGGTGCCCACCGAGGTACGTGAGACAGTTACTGCGCCACTTTCTTTCTTCAAAACCAAAACCAATTTCCTGTTACCCAAATCCTGCATGCGCTGAATAAAACAGCCTGTGATCAGGGCGTTATATCTGTGATGCCCGCAGCCACTGCGTTTTGTCAAATTCATGACATTTTCTGGTCTTTCGACATAGAACAGCTATTTTTTCCAGTCTACCATAATTGCGACTTTAATGCAGCATCACGATTCTGGCAAACTGAATTACCCGCTCATCGCGGCACCATTGCTGTTACCGGCAGCAACTTAACTCCTTGATGTAGAAGGGGCATATACGTTTAACCATTTACCAATGTTTACCATTTTTGAGAGGGAGCAGCGTTGGGTTTGTCGGAGCAATTGCTGCTGTTAGCGGCAGCCACACGCCAGATTTTTCATATCATCTCCCATAGATTGTCAACAGTTCTACAGAAAGCGCGCCAAAGAGGGAACTTGCCGAGGTAGGGGCGTTGTGCACCAGATGCTGTTGGGCTTGTTTGTCTTCCATGATCTTTCATTAACCAGCGCAAAAAGCAACGAACAGGAGAAGGACGGCGTGGGCAGAAGAAGGATGACGTGGATGAAACCGCTTCTGCCACGTCGTTTCCCGTTCCTTGTTCTTTGACTTTCTGCGCCGGTTCATCGAAGAAGCGGCGCTGCTTCTTCGTTTACGTAAGTGCTGTGACAGAAATCTCGTCGCATTTTTTATCACGTTTTTGCTAGTATATACCAATGAGCACTTCAGAAATCATCACTCATGAAGCTTAAAGTGGTATTCGCGCCAAAATTTGTTTTGTTTTTTTTTGCTGAGTAATGTGCCCTGGAACAGAAGGTCATCCGGTAGATAGGGACTAATGTGGCCCGGAGCGTATATCTTCTTGCATCCAAAAAAAATTTTAACGTGTTTGAACGTTTATTTGTGGACAAAAAAACACAAAAATGCCACTGGACTAACCTACCGCGATGGATCTGTGCTTAATGCACTAGGCTACTGCGCCGGAGTTCCCCGGTACGAACCCCTCCCTCCGCGGAGGCCACGTTTGAATGGAGGCAAAACGCAAAGGCGCCCTTGTGCTGTGCTATATGAATGCACGTTAAATGTCCCCAGGCGGTCGAAAGTATTCCGAGGCTCAACACTATACGGCAAACCTTCCTCTTGTCTTTCACTCCTTCCTTCCTCACTTCCCTTACGGCGCGGTTCGTGTTTCGGGAGTCAACCGAGACGTGACAGAATTACTGTGCTATTCAGTTTTCCTTTCATTTTCAATTTTCCTTTTGCACTACTAGTCTCACTGTCCAATATATTATGAACGGTCTTTGTCAAAAGTCTACAGACCAAGGGGTCTGCTCCTGAGCCCTCCAGCACGGCTCCTCTTGCAAAGTAAGGGACCCTAATCTCATATTGGTGGGACGAACTTGCGTCGCCAAATCCTCCGCTGCAGGACTTATAAGCAATCCCCTTGGGCCACATACTTTTGACAAAGCCTGTACCTGAAGGAATTATTTTTCCGCAGCTTTTGGACGACGGACTTTGTAAACTCGGTCGCTTTTGAAGGCGCTAACGCCGCTGCGCGGAAGCCCACTCTCTAGAGACCGCTTTTAACACTCATGAGCTTTAATATAAGCTTGAAGCGAATTGTGCTTCTATTTTTACTTTAGAAAATTTCTAGTTAGAATAACGAGAAATGTTACTAATTTAGAGGCTTAATTTTCATATCACGCCTGCTCGAAATATTTGATGAGTTGCACAGGAAGGCTGCCCGGCACAGCAGCAGTCAGATATGCATTGAGTAACGTTTCCATCTTTTTACAGCTTGGCAGTGGTTAGCTGAACCACCCTGTATTAAGAAAGAAAAATATGAGAACTGAAGGAGTGCCATTGGTTTGAAAGGAACATGTAAATTTTTCTTAGCTATTCATACTTTGCTCTTTCGGAGTGGCACAGCATTCGAGAAGAGTCACCGTGCTTCTGAATTTATGCTATTGTCGGAATGCGAGCAAGTACCCATTGACAATAGGGCCACGTCTGAACCTACTCAACGTTAGTGTAAGGTGAAAATCCTTGAATAAAACAGCAAATATTATGAAAGAATAACCGGCATTTCAACAGTTAATTTAAAATGCAATGGAATGAAGCCTTACCGTGCTAGGTGACGTAGTTTTCGTTGAATGTTTTGAAGACTAACGCACACACACACGGTACGTCAATCCATTATGTTAGAGGCCTGGCAATGCCCCCTCTCGTTTGCTGACTTCTGTGATATGACCACATAAGTGTTGCGCTTTTAGCCATGTCTGAAGGCCAAAGTAGTGGGCACTGTGAGAGCGGAAGACGAAACTTTGTTTTGCTTATGTTGCATTTGTAAAAAAAAAATGACTTTTAAACGCTGAATTGCTTAAGCGGGACCGCAACTGCCCGAAACACTTCGGTTGCTCATTGCAGCTACGGGCCGGAATGGAACGCAGCATGCCACACTTTCCAAAGTACCAACGAAGCTTGTCTATCGTGGTCTTAGCTCTCGTCGCGAGGGAAGTTGAAGCACAACCCTTTGGTCTTCCGCTTGTGTTTGCGGTTTTTTTACTTACGAGTAAGCATCAGGCTCAGCATTTGAGTGCTCTGAAGCAGGCATTCATGGCAAACAGTGGGCAGGAAGATGAGATCCTTGACAAATAAACATGTGAAAAACAGTAGGGCTGAACCGGGTCTTGTCGAAACGTTGGCCAGAGGACAGAGGCTCCCCCTCAAATCTTGTTCCTCTCTGTTTTGCATGGTAAAGTACGCACTGTTTTTCCAGCTCCGAATAGAATTAACTTTACTTCCGGCACTAATTCTTCGAAGTAAGCAGAAACCACTGACGTGAAAGAGATTTATCATTCATTCGTTGATCTTTCAAATCTCTAATAGGCTGCGGCTGCACGACTGCTCAAGCGCCCCCTGTATATACAAAGCAAGCGTGTGGTCTCTCTCACTACATCTATTTCCCTCCCCTCACAGCAGGTCGAACATGATATCTCCCCCACCCTCTTGTTTTCATGCCTCTGATCCTATTTATGACCTCAACTCAGGTCAAGTGTGATTTTCCTCACAAGCGTGTGGCAGTGCACGCAATGAGCATGGCGTTCATATAGATGAAACTCGTTAGGACTGATGCTTGGGCGAGTTCGTAAGCCATTTTCAAGAAGAACAGCATGAATTAGACAAGCACTGAAGAAAGGCACACACGGAAAGCCGCTGTCCGTGTGTATTCGTCGTAGAGCCATGCGTATGAGCGCCACCTGCAACTTCAGTACCTTTGTAAGCTGCCTCAAAAAGGATTTGCCCCTGCTGCGTTCTCGTCAAAGCTTTGTTTCCGAATGCAAACGTTTTTCTAAAATCTCAATCCACTTCAGCAGGTCATATGTACAGTAGACCACGCTGAATCCCGCGTACTGTATCACTATTAGTTTTTAGGTGACGAAAATTCAGCTGCCGCCATCTGCCAACCGCCCGGAGTGCATCGCTTAAACCCTAAACTGTACAGTTATGGACAGTCTGGCCTGAAATGACGAAATGACGATGAACAGCTGCACGCGGCACGTTAAGCCGTAACAACACGAGCCGATAACGAGGAAAAAGGCGCCAGAAGAGCGTTGGGAAGCGTTTCGTGTTATCGTCGGTGCACAGCGTCACTTTTCATTATAGTACGAAAGAATTATTGGCCTCATAACCTCTATACCACGGCTGTGTGGTGATGACTGAATTTGGCCACGTGATGCGGAAAATGGCGAGAAAGAATCCAGTTCTAAGGGAAGAAACCAGCGGAATGAGGCAGACACAGAGCGGGATACAGGGCGACGTTGGACTCAAAGTACCACCACATCAAAGTGCCACCACATGCGCACAGCATCCGTCACATGCATGAAAAAAATAAATAAAAATAAATCTAAAAATCTCCGTCACTGCATGCCAAGTTATATACAGGCTCTGCAAACCGTTTAAGAAACGATATTCTTTTTGATGCAATATCGCAGACGTGTCACTAACACAATTATCTTCGTTTTTGATGATGTGATATGCGTCCAAAATTTCGCGCTGGCATTTTGTTTTGCCCCTACCTAGAATGATGGTGTTCTTATACTGTGTTCTCGGCAGTGTTTCGACAAATTATTCGTGTCTTCAGAAGGCACAGACCTTTCATGTTCTCGTGGCCGAACGTTCACGCACCGTCCCGTTTGGCCAACGCATATTTTTCCGCAAGATAAAACCAAACAATAAACGACTTGCGTTGCACCGGGAGCGTACTTAAACTCGTGATTTACAGTGCACTGCGAATTTTTGATATTACCAATGCGCCTGCACAACATAGGTAGCTTACGTGGGGTATTAAATACAACTTAAACACCTTGACGACTGGCGACTTTCTTGATGCTGTGCGAAAGCGAATGTGCTTAAGGCATGACTTCACAACTTTCTCCTCTTTATTTATCTTCCGGCTCCGTCTGTTTCGCCTTAACTGTCTTCCTCAGCATTTCGGAAATCCGATTTGTTAGGTGCATAGGGAACACCGCTTTTTTATTTGCATGAAAAGAAGAGGTTGGTGCTGCATAGCGGCTCCGGCTACTGCTTTTCACGAATTAGTAGCAACCAATTCGTCCGACTATGTACAGTTCAACTTAACTTAAAACAAGCAAAAACAGTACACAACATATAAAACAAAGTATAAGCGTCAGTAAAAGTAATAATGAGGAAATAAAAACACCTTGATTGTTAAGAGAACAGTACACAATACAATACACATAAAAGATACGAATAAACAAGGTCAGAAGAAAAAGAAATAAGCTGATTTGCCCTAAAAACAGCAAAAATAACAAACAACGCCATTAAAACACTCACTTTCCAAAAACAGAAAAAAAAACAAAATAGGTTTGCAGCAAGCACAACAAAAGCAATTAACAAATATCTTGAAGCACTCACACAAAGAAAGGTGACAGCTCTATCATTGACTCCAATTCTAAAAACTAGTACTTCCCAAGGATACCGCTGTCCTCAAGGAATGCTATCAATGCAAGTGCTGGCTTTTGCAGTTCACATGACGGCCGCGGGACTAAAAACTTTTTTAGACTTAAGGGTCTTTTATAAAGAGCGCTCGAGTCGCTCTTCAATCGCGACCTGAGGTTGTCGTGCGCTCGGCAATCCAATAATAGGTGAGCCACATCCTCGTTTTCTTGGCCACACGCACACTGTGGGCTGTCAGCGCGGCCAATTCTATGAAGAAAGTGCTTCGTGTAAGCCGTTTCTAAACGCAAGCGGTGAAGGAGCGTTTCTAAACTTCTGCTTATAGGTAATGGAATACTAAACCACAGCAACGGATCGATGAAATGCAAAATCAGGACCTGTAAGGTATAGCTCAAAAAAAATATTTTCGTTCATTTCATTGCGCGTGGTCATCAAGAAACGGCGCAATGCGCCTCTCCATGACTGAAGGCCAGAAGTGAGGACATTGGAGTGTGCTTGCCTAGCCGCTGCATCCGTCTCAGTGTTTCTAAGAATAAAGCAATGCCCGGGTATCCATTGGATAGCTAGAATATTCTGCTTTTTGCAAGAATTGAAATTTCTTCAACAACTTCGAACACCAGTCTAGTTTTCCAAGGTATGAAACTAGCGCTGTCAAATGATTTCAGTGCGGATTGGGATTCGCTAAAGATTAGCTACATCCGCGGGTCTCGCTCCGATGAGATGAGCTGGAGAGCCAAATAAATAGCGTAAATCTCAGTAGTCGTTGATTCTGTTGCGTGAGCCAGTTTAAATGTCCCTCACTCCTTCAGGTGCGGAATCACAAATGCGGACGCTGATGAATTTTTAAGACTGGAACCGTCACTGTGCACGAATGTAACCGGGATACCGCATGTGTATCTGGTCGAGTGCTAACTGCTGAGCAGAGAACATCATCATGTCAAGTTTCCTAATTATCCCTTCGATAGACAACTATATTGTCGGGGTAACTAAAAGCCATGGCGGATTTTCTGTTTCTGTTTTCAAAAATTCATTGCTTGAAAAAGCTGGCAGTGGTGTTGAAACACTTGATATATATGACTTCCATCTCGTTCATAAAGCGCAGAAGCTAAGGGTGCCTTTCATGCTGAGTTATCAGCCGGAAAATGTGCTTGTAAGTCTCTGTTGTTTGTAAGACTTCAAACGAAGGCTCCCGTGCATCAGCAATTACCAGAGCGCTGGAAGTCGCTTCAGGAGCCCCAAAACACACACGGAGACCCCTAGCTAACAGTCTTTACAGGTGCTCCTCCGAGGTTCGCCACAGACAGTCAAGGATCGGTAAGGAGTGCGCAATGTTTTGACAAATGAGTGCATTGTGAACTGTGAGCAGAGATGACGAAGAACAGCCCCAAGACGTACCTGCAAGCCTGCGTATCAATTTCACAACAGAGTTCCTCTGGTCTTCGATGAATTTTATATGAGGACCCAAGAGAGTCGTCTGTCAAGAGCTACACCCAGAAAACGGTGCTGCTTAACACACGCTAAAGATTGACCATTGAGGCAGACACAGAAATCCTTCAAATTCTTACGAGTAAAAGGCAGAACGGGTGCTGTCGCATGAGAGAGCATCATCCTTCTCTCTTTTAAAAAGCAGTCAATGGTATTATAGGCCTTCTTGCAAGGTAGACTGGATGAGGCCTGCAGTTTTGCCAGAAACCCAAATGCAGACATAATCGGCGTATAACGAACAGTGTAAGCCAGACAGGAGCTGTCGCGGCTAATCCGCCATCGCGCAGTTAAAAAAGAAAAGGGCTTCGCGCACTGCCCAGCGGCACTCCTTGCAATAGGCTATGTCCCGCGCTTTTATGCGTTGCATATTGCAATCACTCAGTTCAGCCCTTGGGCGCGGCCGGGCAGCCACCAAACCACGTGACGTGACGTCACGACAGCCGGAGGAAAAGCTGGGCCCCAACTCGCGCGGTCGCGCACGGCCGCAGCCACCACCTGACTCCCGCTCCTCCCGCTAGGGGCGCTGCGCCGGCGCGTGACGTCACGGAGGAAAAGCTGGGCTCCAACTGGCGCGGTCGCGCGCGGCCGCAGCCACCACCTGACTCCCGCTCCTCCCGCTAGGGGCGCTGCGCTATGATTGACGTCACGGCATATGTAAAAAAGAGCTGCGCTCCTTCGCCGGAACAGTCTTATACCCCTGTCACACGGGCATTTCGAGGGCCCTCGAACCGATAGTCTATCTACTCAAAGGCGATCGAGCGCTGCTACACGGGCAGTTTCAATGGCGATCGAGTCAATAGCCTATCGAGTCAACGGAGCAGAACGGAGCTCCATCGAGATATGCAACGCATTCTTGGCTTAACCAAGCTAAGCCTGGCCATTTTTCCTTCACTTGGCTGCATGAATATTTTAATGCCATCTAAGAAGTGGGAAATCCAACGTAGCGGTCTTCCACTCACACCCAGGTGTAGAAAACTTCAAAGGACGTGAATATGACGTACATTACCGAATGCACGCTTGGTATCCAAAAATACTGCGTCGGTGATATCGCCTAAGCTACGCTCATGCTCTACACATGTTACTAGGTCCATAACTGTATCTTTAGTGCATCTACGTCTACGAAATCCAGTCAGAAAACATTCCTGTTTCATGACACCACTGAAGCCTGGCGTCTATCACCTTCTCCATCACTTTGCATAAGCAACTCGTCAGGTTCACTAGGCGAAAGGACCCGAGAAGCAAAGGGGATTTATACGGCTTTAGAACGGAAAAAGCACGCGCAATTTTCCATGATTTGGAACAAATTCATTGACGAACACATTGTTAATTATCCCCAAAAGTACTGCAGTGCCCTTGAGCCCAATATTTTGAAGCATTCCATAAGAAATGGCATCAGGCCCAGCAGCAGTCTATGGACTGCACAACGCAGAGCACTTTTGAGTTCACCGATTGTGAATACAGAATCTAAATAGGCATGTTGCGCATTGGAGCAAGCACTATCTTTTTAATGGGCAAGTGTAACTGAGTTTTTACATTCCTCGCAATCCAATGAAATGCCACGACGATAAATAAGACGAGAAAACTGATCAACAGTTTCCCGTGCCCATGCAAGAGCTCTGAAACGGTTATTCAGAGAAACAGGCCTCATTAGGGAGCAGACCATCATTCATATCCAAGGTACCATAGCGTGAGGGGTCAATGTATTGCAGAAGTCACGCCATATTTTCTTTCCTGATTACTGCACACGTTTACGCATTGACAATGAATCTTTTGAGCCTCACTATACGATTCTAAAGACGCGGATCGACGGTTAGCCCTTTCCGCGTTTCTTCGTGGTGCCCTGAGTCGCTCATGTTCCACGTCAATACTTGTGAACCTGTGAGGTATCGGGACTTTCTTGGTACAACTACTCAGGCTATCTTGCACCAGCGATGTGAAGTGTTCAGTACTAATGTCCATGGAAAATTTTTTAGTTATGTTGTGAAGAAAAGCTTCCAAATTGGTAAGGTGCTTTACCAGCGCAACAAGACGCGGACGAAGGAACATGGACAAAGACAAACGGGCGCTGAACTGCAACTTTATTTTGTAAAAACGCAAAACCCTTACATATATACCCTCAGAGCCACCACCCACCAGGAAAAAACTCGGGAAATTAAAGCACGTGTCAATCAGCTGCATCAAAACGGCACGAACAATGAGTCGAACTATACAAAGGAACAGATAACAAGCCAACTCCAGATGGCTGAAAAAACAAGCAGCGCGAAAAAGTTGCGCAAAAGAATTTTTTTCTTCTCTTTTTGCACATAAAAAACGAAAAGGTGCTAATAATACGCGACACGAAAAACTCGCCCTTAATAGTGAAAAATAAAACAAGACAAAACAAAAAATGGAAGCACTAACACCATGGACCCCATGAAAGAACTTGATGCGCATGAAAGTCAATAAGGAAACACTGCTATACGAAAGTCGAGATGGATGACAAAATGCGTTAAAAACCAAAGAATGCACCAGCAAGCAGCATGTCATTAAAAGCGAAAAAAATAGAGACATGACCCTAAAAACCCGTAAAGGCAAAAACACCGTAAAAAACGTATCATGGATGCACAGACAGCCAAGAAAGAACACAGCTATATAATGATATATCGAGGGAAATGACAAGAAGTGACAACAGAAAAGTAAAATTTCAATACTAGAGGGGGGAAACAAGGCATGGTATGGCTACTATGAACGGTGGGTAAAGGAAGGTAAAATCAATTGAAACCAGACAGCAATGCGATCTCCTTCTGTTAAAGTAAAACAGAGGGCGTACTAACATATTCACTCTTGAGAATTAAAATCTTGTCTTCTTCTATTATTTCGCGAGTCAGCTGATTGTGGCATATTTTTAGAATCGTGTTTTTTTTTCAAACACGGGTGCACATTTTTTATCAGGGCCTAGCTGTTCGTGCTGGCATTCCCTACAGTGGTGTGGAAGGTTGCTGAGTGAAGTTGCGTTTTTCCAAAATAGAGTTGCAGTTCAGCGCCCGTTTGTCTTTTTCCATGTTCCTTCGTCCGCGTCTTCTTGCGCTGATAAAACACCATGGAAAACCAACCAGCCCGTCAGTTGACGCTGTCCAATTGGTTAGTTTGGATTTACGTTGGGCATCCTGACATCGGAAGCTAGGATGGTTTACGAGCATAGGATAGTGATGACTTCCGCTTGTCTCAATGTCTGTTGCCCACCCCACGTCAGGCACCAGATCTTGAGTACACAGAGTAAGATCTAAACAGCTTGAATAACCAAAACCGCGCAGAAAGGTCAGAGTGAGTGAGTGAAAAAACCTTTATTGTCCAGCAGAATGAGACCACCTCATCCAGACCTCCTCTGTCCCATACCCTCAGTTGAGGGAGGAGGATCAGGAGCGATCCCGCCGCATGGGGTAGTCGCGTCAGATGCTGGCCAGGATCTCTTGTATCCCGGCGGCCTCTTCAGCCAGTCGGACGGCGGCGAGCTGGAGCTCAGGGTCCGTGCTCCGGAGCAAGGTCTCCCAGGCGTCTCTAATATTAATGTTCTTTGCCCTACCTGGGGATTGGCTACACTCCCATATTATGTGGTCGAGGGTCCCTCTCGCCCTTCACTTCTTGCATTTATCGTCCTCTATTTCTGGAATGATATGTTTGCTTAGAATTAGGTGTGGGTAGACATCTGTTTGTAGACGCATCCACGCCCCCGCCTGTTGACTGTTGAGTGCTTTGCTAGGTGGGGGAAAGTACCTGCGATGTTGTCTATATTATTCTGTAACTTCCTGACAGGAGATTAGTCTCCCTTCTCTCCCGTGATCTGCGAACGGTGGCCCGTCTTGTGCAGCTCGGTGGTAGAGATCTCGAGCTACCTCGTGGGCCGCCTCGTTGCCACGGACAGATTCGTGCGCGGGGGTCCTGATTATATTGATTGTTCTATTCAATGTCGCTTGTCTTAAAATTTTGGCGGCGAGGGGAGAGACTCTCCCTCTACAAAAATTTTGGACTGCAGCTTTGCTGTCGCTTATGACGTATTTAGCTTTGGAACCGACGCAAGCTAGTGCAATTGCGACCTCCTCCGCCGTCTCGGTGTTTGTCCCTAGGATAGTTGCGACCGTGATGGGGCTACCCGCTCCGTTCACTACCGCGACGGTCGTGTACTGACTATGTCTATCGCCCGCTGCGTCTACGTAGGCGACCTCCTCCTGGGGCTTGTCACAGTAGATGCGTTCTATCACCTCTGTCCGCTTTTGTCTTCTTTCCTTGTTTATTTCTGGGTGCATGTTCTTGGGTAAGGGAGGAACTCTGAGATTGCTCCTAATCTCCATGTCGATATCCTCCCTCTGTCTAGCTACCCTGTCTGTTTGGAGTCCGACTTTGGCTAGTGTGGCTCTTCCCGCATGTGTTGTGCTTAGTCTCTCTAGCTGTGATGTCTGGACTGCTTCTGCGAGCTCTGTAAGCGTGTTGTGTATGCCCAGTGCTAGGAGTTTTTCTGAGGATGCGCACATGGGTAGGCCTAGAGCTTTCTTGACGCACTTTCTTACGAGAGCGTCGATTTTGTTCCTCTCTGCTGCTTTGTGATTTAGGTACGGCGTGGCGCAGCTTATTCTACTTATTATGAAAGCGTGTATGAGCCTAAGTAGGTTTTTTTCTTTATGACCGCCTCTTTTGCTCGAGACACGTTTGATGAGATTGAGGGTCTGCATACAGGCTATATTCCGGGCGAACTTGAAAAAATTGGCAACCCAAACTTAGAATACAGAAAGGTCAGAGAACCGTCGTTCAGGACACAAAAGTAGCATTTCTCTGCGCCGCACTCAACAACCCTTCCATGAGTGTCACAGCGATCACTATGCCAAGCAGTATTATGAGCGTTAAAATCACCGTAAATCACTAAAGGAGAGTTCAATAGAGAATCAATACAGCATCAAAACAGACGCGACAAGATTCTTGCAATTGTTTTTCAGCAGCGCAAGGGAGAAAGGAGAATAGAAGTGCCCAGACACGGCGCTGCCTGTGCCGTCTCGTTTCGTCTCGTCCTTTGTCCCTTGCGCTGCTGAAAAACAATGTCACACCAACTTTCCCAAGCTTCTACAGTAAGATGGTTGCAAGAAAATACTGATAACAGTAACACAGACCTTAGCAAAGGACACTTTGCAAGCCAGGAACTCTGGAACGTCAGAATCACTGGACTGGATCACAAGGAGGGTAGGTCCTTCATTTAGCAAAGTGGAGATCTGTGTCAGTTGGTGATTCATGATTTGCTGGCTGGCTTAGCGCGAGACAAACGAGAACAAGAGAGGTACACAGGACGAGCGCGAACTTGCAACTTAAAGAAACGGAAGCAGAATACGAGCTCGAAGAAGTGAATGCGCATGCCCAGCTAACCACTGATTAAGACGAGAGGGAAGGAGGATAAAGACAACCAAAACCAAAATAAAGTGTGGCTTAACGACGATATAAAATTGCCCGGAACGTGACAGGAAGCGCCTCTTCCTCCTTCAAGCAGCAAAACCGGAGAAATTACGCAGCATTTAGAAACATAGATTCCTTCCGCAACAGAACGATAGATGCTTCACTCACGCACTTACCGCTTCCTAACCTATGAATAAATGACGCCTCAAGAAGCTCCCTTGCAAGTTGTCCTTAAAAGCGGCCAAAACCCTTTGTTTTTCCAAAAAGTGGGCGACATTTGCAGCTCAAACAATGCTTTCGCAGGTTATTAAATTGATAGGATTTAAAACAAACAGCGTGATCTCATGGCGTTCGTTGAGGCACCGTCCGGTCTACCCTATGTAGACGCGGCCACAGCTCAGAGGGACTTCATAAACAATACCAACCTTGCACGCAACGCACTTGGTTGCATGCTTAATGTTGCAAGCCAGTTTGTTATGACTTCGGCTCACCAGTACGCAAAGGCTTGACAGTTTTCAAGGTGCCGCGAAAACTACGTCCACCCCAAACTTGCCTCTTTAGGTTATGAGACACGCGGTGAACGTAAGGCACCACTACATATTTCTTTTTCTGCCTGGGTTCCATGGCAGTGCTAGAAACAAGTCTTCTCTTTTCTTGCTTACGTAGCTGCTTAAACAGGCCTTCCGCTACAGTCGTCAGCACCGAAACAGGATAGCCAGCATTCTTGAGGCGTTCGACCTGATATCCGAAACTCGAATCCACTTGATGATCACAAGACTTGGACAGCGCGGATCTAAATGACAGAGAACGCTTCAGAAGTTTTGAATGTGGGGAAAGATAAGGTAAATGGGTTTTCTGGTACGTGGCATATTTGCTTTAATTTGATCACACACAACGTAGCTCTACTGAAACCAGATGGACATGATGATTTGTATGACACATAGTTCGAAAGACGGAAATCGGCCCCCACACCGGCTTACTGTATGCACAACACAGGAAAATTGTTTTCCTCAAGACGTCTGAGAAAGAGTGCACTTTTTGATCTTAAGCTGCTGCATTCCACTGAAAAGCGGCGACATTTTGATAGTGGTTATTCATAAAAAGTTTGTCCAACGGAGGACCTAGGAAGTTGAGCCAGTAGAGGCTCCACCGACAGCAAAGCCTTCACTTCCGGGAGGATGTTTGAATGCGGAATGGCTGTCAGAATGGCTCAAATTCCAGTAAACAGCATGGGTAGAATAAGCTTCACCACTGAGACTGAAGAGTTGACTCCAGCAACTGAGCCTGGTTCAGGTACCACTTGGCGTTTGTCACGCTGCACTGGATTCTGGTGCACTGGATTCACTGCTTCCAGATTTGAAGGAGGCACGTTTTTGCGAAGCGACCTGCCATGAAGTATTTCGTGACGTCAGAGGTTTGAAGCAGCTATGTTTTGGGGACCGCCCGAGAAAGAAGCGGCATGATTACCACCACAGTTCGCGCATTTCGGCTGCATTTCGACTTACACTAGGTTTGTTCATGCCTCTCCGAACAAATCTTGCAACGGCGCGAAGCGCCGCAGTTCTTTGCCATGTGGCCAAATCGCTTACAGTTGAAGCAACGGAGTGCTGATTTAAGGTACTCTTCCGTTGTGTTGTGTTGGGTTTTATGGCACATAGGTGTCTAAGGCCATCATGCGCCAAGCTCAAGGAATAGAAATGGTTTTCTGTAGAATGTTTAGGAATATGAAAAATCGTCGATGCTGTAGACGGCCTAAAAATATTGAGCTGCCTGGTAAAAAACAGAGAAAAGAAAATCCGAAAATAGCTAACGGTAAAAGCCCCAGAGAAGGTAAGGTAGCCTCAGCGGCTTTCCTTGGCTGGGCAAGGACGCTGAGGCTCCCGACCAATCAATTAAAGAACCCCAGCCTTCTCAGGAATGAGAAAGTGGATGAGGTTTACCATGCAATAAAGCGAACCGATGGCTCAAAATTTACAGCTTTTGAAGTACCCTGCTTCTTTTAAAAAGCTAAAAACGAAAGGTATGTTAACAATGACAATATCATATAAGAGCAGTGCTGGATGAAAAGGAATCCATTCATTATAAACTTGAGTAAAATACTTGTTTCTTAGTGTTTAAAGTTTCACACATGAAAATAAAATGTGATTAACAGTAAGTTCATCTCCTCAGTCGCAAAGAGGTTTGTCTTGTTTTGTTAGCAGGAAGTTGTGCGTAAGGTGCCTGTGGCCTATTCGAAGACGGCATAAAATCACGTCCTTAAACCGTTCCTCGGGAACACAACATTTAAACTTACCTAAAACCGGTTTTACCAAGTGTAGTTTATTATTCACTTCGCCGTTTCATGCGGACTGCCATTCTTCTATAAATTTACACTGTGCTAAGTTTATGCAATCCTTAAAAGGTACAATTACTTTTTCTATTTCCTTGACCTTGCCATGAGCTTTAGCAGCGCAGAAATCTGCCCTATCGTTGCCTCTTATTCCGACATGACAGGGAACCCAGCAGAATTTTGTTTTGTCCTTGAGCTGTCGCTGTTACTATCTTGTGTATGATGTCATCAAGAATCGGAGTGTCTGCATTTCCAGAGTGCAGTGCTGTAAGTATATTGAGGGAACCTGTGCAAATAATACTGTTGGTGAGGCTTTCGTTTTCTATTTTTTCTACGGCCACACAGACTGCGTAACATTCTGCAGTGAAGATGGATGAGTACTGTGGAAGTGGTACCGTTTTCGCCGACTTCCCTCGGACCACTGCACGTCCTACATAAACGTCCGATTTTGAACCATCTGTATAAAACTGCGTGTAAACTACAGTATTTTTCTTCGAGTGCAAGGAATTATTTTAGTATATGTTGTTTCGGAGTTTGATGTTTATGGAACTGAGTAAGAGTGAGATCACATATTGCAGGAAAATTGTACCATGGAGGCAATGGATCTCGTCTCCGAGCATTGTCAGGTAATGTATCTAGTACACCGAGGTTTTGGCACATTTCTTCAAAACGCAGGAGGAGTGGCCTAACAGCGAGCGGTTTATTGTTAAACAGTGTTCTAGACGGGAACTTTGTGACTACTGGATAACATTAATCTTTGGGCAGTGAACAGATTTTTAAAATGTATGAGCATGTGAGCATGGTTCTTCTATCTGTAAGGGACGGTTCGTTGATTTATACATAAAGACTATTTATGGATGACGTCCTGTAAGCACCAGAGGAAAGACGCAAACCTAAATTATGTATTGGATCTAGTCGTTTCAGGTACGAAGGTCTCGCTGACCCGTAAAGTATACATCCGTAGTCTAATTTGGAGCGTACCGCCGAGCGATAAATATGTAAAATACATGTCCTGTCAGTATTACGTGACAGTATTTTGAGTATATTTAAGGATCCGGAGGCTTTCTTTTTCAGCGCGTTTATGTGAGGCAGGAAATAGAGCTTTTTCTCAAAAGTTATCCCTAGAAATATGTGCTCATTTTTGACGGGTATTTGTGTTCTTTTCAGGTGTATAAAAGGGTCGGCTTGTATGCCTCGTTTCAGCGAGAAGAGGATGGCTACTGTTTTCTGTGTGGAAAACTGGAAACCGTTTTGATCTGCCCAAGTTAATTGTCACTCTATTTGTCTCTCGCATGTTGCTACGCTTGAGGATGTGCAGGCTATTTGAAGATTTTTAACGTACACTGAATACAGGATAGATTTTGGAATTCTTTTACTTATAGAATTCATTTTTAGAATAAACAATGTCGTGCTTAAAATACACCCCTGAGGAACACTGTTCTCTTCAACGAAGCTCCTGGACAGGGTTTATCCCAGGCGTACTTGAAATGAGCGGTTGGAAAGGAAGTCGGTGTGGCAGTATAACATCCTACCGCGGATACCTATGTCTCCCAGGTCGTGGAGGATCCCAAACCTCCAGGTTGTATCATACGCATTCCCCATACGCGTTCAAACGCGTTCCCCAATACAGTGCTGTTTGTGCATAAAAGCTTCTCATTGTGTTTTTGAGGCGAACTAAATGGTCAGTTGTTGAGCATCCCTTTTTATAACCGCATTGAGGGACATCAAGAAGTTCGCTGGATTCAAGGACAAATGCTAAGCCTATATTAAGGACAATTTCGAAAGATTTCGCGAGACAGCTTGTGAGGGCTATCGGCCTGTAGCTACTTGGGGAAGTTGGTGGTTTTCTAGGCTTCAGCAACGACACTATTATGGCTTTCTTCCACTCTCTAGATATTTTTCCTTCTGTGAATATTTTGTTAAATAAATTCAATACTGCCTCTATGGCAGGCTGGGAAAGTTGGGCAAGCATTTGATAGTGTATCTGGTAGGGTCCTGGAGCAGATGTTTTGCCAGCAGGCCGTAGAGTATTGATTTCTTGGAGAGTGATTAAATTATTGCATTGTTGGTTTGCACCTCCACTTGTTGGAAGTCTTTGTTTTTCGGCAATGCTTTTGTATTTCAGGAATTACTACGTATAGTGAGATGAACTAGAAACTGCAGCGAAGTGTTCTCCCAAAATGTCTTTCTGTTCCCATGTGCTTGTTTTTATGCCATGTGTTGTCAAAAGAGGAATCGTGAACGGTGAGAAATTGCATGTAATTTGCGAATCTGTTCCCACATTTTCTTTTATGTTATTTGACAGCTTATAGATGAAATGTAACTCTGCCATGAAGCTTTCTCGGCACTGCGACGGACGTACCGAGCTTTTGCTCTTGCTTTTTAAAACGTACGAGGTTATCATGTGTAGGGCACCTGCTAAATTGGCCCTAAGCTCTATTTTGTTGTTTTTTTGCTTCCTTGCATTTCTTTGTCCATCACACTTTGTGTTTCTGCCGCACCACTCCTGACGACTGAGGAATAGCTAATTGTGCGGCAGTAATTATACAATTCGTGAACATTTCGTTTAACTCATTGATCCTGAGGTTTTCTAAAACTAAATCTTCTAAGTTGGCTTGTGCTCTAAAAATTTCCCAGACCGCTAAATGCAGCTTCCAACGTCGCGGTTTAGTTGGGATGACTTCTGGTGCAGCTGTCAAACTTATTAATACAGGAAGGTGATCGCTGTCATATGGGTTGTCGATAACGTCCCATTTAAAATCGTGAAAAACAAATGAAGAACTAAAAGACAAATCTAAACAGCTCACTTTGCCCGAGGTTGGAGAGCAGTACGTGGCCTTTTCCGTGTTTAAAAGACATACATTGTTTGTGAGAATACAATCTTCGATTGGGTTTGCCCCCTAGAGTCGCGGCGCTCGCTTCCCCAAAAAGGGGAGCTAGCGTTTAAGTCCCCAACTACCAGATATTGTTCTGGAAGTTCATCTATCAGTTCTGGTAGATCATGGACTGTTAATGTAAAATGTGGAGGAATGTATACGGAATAGGTTGTTAGTGTTTTATAGCTGACGATGCTTACTTCAACGGCCTCAAGTTTTGTACTGAGCTTGAGTTCTTGAGCAGGGACGCCGCTCTGAACGTCAATTGCGACGCCTCCCAAGAGTCGATTAGCTTGCTCGCGATCGCGTCTAAAAGTTTTATAATGTTTCAGGTTATGCACATGTTGTGAATCAAGATTCGTCTCCTGAAGACATAAAACTATGGGTAACAATGACCCTAAAATATGTGTTAGGTCACTGTGATTCTGTATAAGTCCTCTACAATTCCAGTGAATTATAAAAGCCATGTTTATACTTTTAAAAGAACATGAAAGGGGATATACTTATGTGGTGGGCCCGTTATGAAGGGCCTGTCTTTTGTTCGCTCAAGGGAGCTGTTCCGCCGCTGTAAACCGGGCGGACTGCGGGCTATATCTATCACCTCGGCGGAGGTGCTACAGGACCGCAAAGCCGCGGTTGTGTTAGTTTCAGGCCTCTCCCGACGAGGGGAGGTCCTGCGGGATGCCGACCCATGAACCAGCGCTCTCTTCTTTGGCGATGACCAGGCAGCTTTCGCTGGCCCTGCCTGGGGCGTGGTTGGCCCTGCCATAGGCTCTGTGAAAGCGGCCTTGGCAGGTGCCGGAGTGCTGTGTGGTGCTAGGCCCCTGCGCACATCAGCGAAGTTTTGTTTTGCTGTGAAGGAGAATGTGTTTGTAAGCGCAAAACGTCTTCTAGCTTCTTTAAAGGAAATGTTTTCCTTCGTCTTTATGGTGGTTACTTCTTTTTCTTTCTTCAAGAATGCACACGCCCTAGAGTATGCAGCATGGTCTCCTTCACAGTTTGCACATCAGACTGCTGATCATTCGAAGCACATTTCGCGCAAGTTTTGCGACCGCGGCAGCTCTGCGAGCCGTGGCCGCACCTTTAACAATTGAAACATCTTCGGGGGTTATGTATGTATGGTCTTACATTGACTTTCAAATATCCCACGTTGATTGTTTCGGACAAGGTGCTGATGTTGAACGTGGGGGTCATGTGTTTTGTGTCTATTTCCTTATTGTCCGTCCGGATTTTGATTCGGTGGACATCTATGACGTCTTGGTTGGGGAGCCCTTCGAGCAGTTCTTTTTCAGTTATGTGAACAATATCATTTTCAGATATTACGCCTCGGACAGTTTTAAGTTTGCAAAGAACTCACGGAGACCAGGATTTCCCCTATGGACGTTAGGTTGGAGAGCTTAGAGTGTTGAACATTCTCACACAGTTGGAGCAACAATTCGCCGCTGGCCATTTTTGAGAGCTTATAGCTGACCTAAGGTTTCAATCAAGCGCCTTGAGACTAGGAAGGGGGATAATATTCTTGCCTGTTTATCTTGTTCTTCACTGTGGATCACGTGATATTTGGGGAAAGTTACTTTCCTTTTTTGGAAGAAGTCTGCCTCGTTCCGCCCTCTTTTGAGAGATCGAGCAGGTTTTGAAAGTAGGGGAGCCATAAAAAAGAATTTCTGTCATGGTGCCAGCCACCCACCACGGAGTCCAATTAGTAGACGGGACAGGAACTTGAAAGCAAGTTCTGCCCACGCCAGCTGTACACCTCAACTATAGCCAAATATGACGCAACTCAGGGTAGTTCGTCCCACAAGGATAACCCTCGCCGCCAGGAAAAATGGAAAAACCAAGAAGAGAGTAGGAGGTAGGAGAGTTGTGAGAAAGAGATTGGAAAGTGAAAGATGGAGGGGAGGATAGGAAATAAGCGACTGCCGATTCCCCCCGGTCGGGTCAAGCCGGAGGTGCCGTCTACAGGAAGCTGGGGCCAAAGTTGTGTGTTGCCTCCGCCGAGGGGCCTTAATGGTCCAAACGCTCAGCATCGGCTCAGCCACCAGGAACCTCTTTTCCCCGGACATGGCGATGTCACGCACGGCTAGGCGCGGGTGCTCGGGTCCGTGGTGATGCACTGTTCACCATCGTCCCTTGCGGGGATGTCCCTGTGGATGCTGTGGAACACGTGGTGTCGCCACTCACCAACGCCTGCAACCTGCAGACGCCCCCCTGCGTGGATAAGGTACTCTTGCACAGGATGTCTAGTGAATCCCAAAAACACCCTCTCTGGCATTGGGCGGTCTTCCCCGAATGTGAGAATCACGTAGTATACGGGACGGGATTCGACCGCTCCATCCTCTTGACGCCGATGCATAGTCTGTCGGCGTGCTGAGATCACTTCGGCATCCCCCAGAAATTCTAGAAGTTGCTCATCGCTCTACTGGAGAAGTACGTGGCGGATTTTACCAACGTTTCTTGTGAAGGACTCCGGAATGGAAGGACTGGCACCTAATCCAGCCACTTCAGATAACAGCAACAGACGCTTAACTGATGCTAAGGAATTAAACACGTGCAGAGAAGCTGGCATCTCTATTTGCCCAGAATGACGTAACTTTCTCCTTTGCGGCAGAAACAATTTCTGACGAAACTCTGTTTCGGTTCACGTGCCAAAAGCTTTGGCCCTCTTGAGTCGGACGGAACCCTGTAGTAATCCTATCCGGTCGCTTTGTCTTGTAGGAGACCAGAGTAAACGGAGCTTCATTACACTCTATATCCTCCGGCTCGCTCTGCACATCCTCTGATGTGCTCTCACTATAATTGGCAATTTCCTGTAGGCGACGTTTTTTGTTCTCCACATCATCATCTTCTGCAGGAGGATGCGTTGTCATAGCTTCCGCTCCGTCAATCACCGGTAATGGTGGCATGAGGAGGTTATTCACCACATGTTGGCCAGCCGGCGCTTGACTATACCCAGGAATAGCATTCATTATGCCAAGGATAGCCCTCAAAGCATGAGGCTGGGGAGACGGGGGGGGGGGGGGGGGGGGTTGGTCTCCAACCACCGCGGTGGCTGCGGAAGAGCGAAATCAAAAAGAGAGCACTCCGTACGTTGCAATCGACGTACCGCAATCCCGCCGGGACTCCTGCTGGCCACACGAGGGCCAGTGGGCTCACGAAACGGCGGTGTTACGTATTCTACGGCTAGGCGCCGAGGGCGGCAGGACGACCGGCCCAAGGAACAGACGACCCACGCAGCGCCAGGAAGACAATGACCTTTATTCATTCGGCGACGCGCTTTTTGAGCGCTAAGCAGCCAATCAGGGAGTGGCAAAAGAAAGGAATATATCGTGGCAAGCGGGGCAAGCTTCTCTGGAGATTACAACGGAGAGTGCGACCAGCACCGCGAATGTCCTTGCGCTTGGAAAAGACGTGGTGCTCGGTGGCACAGGCGGGCAAGTTGAGCTGGACATCAGAGTAATGGTGGAGAAGGCACCAAGCGTTTTCAGGCTCGATCAACAGGCCCGTGGAGAGGGGTTCAGACGTCCAGGAGGAGGTGACGCTCATATTTAGCACTGCTCGCCGAGTGCCGGAAGGCTGCCGAGCACGTAGCGACAGGGAGCGGGCCGCAGACCTCTGGCGTAGGGTTCATCCGTCAGCCGGCACGATAGGATCTGAAGTGGCATAGGGAACGAGCGAAAGAGACGCAGTAACAACGCCAGAGGGAACCTCGCGCCCAAGTTTAGGAAAGCCCGGCAGTTGAATTAACTGGGAGCAGAACACGCGAAAACTGAACACGAGAATGAAAACACTTGCATTTACTGGCATGCACACGAGAAAAAACAAATAAAGAAAAAGGAAACTAGGGAATGCGGCTAAGGCAGTCAGCATTGACATGACGTTTGCCTTTCTTGTGCCGCACTAGAAAATCGAACTGTTGAAGCGCTAGACTCCCCCTCATGAAGCGACCATTTTTTTGACATTTGGTTTAAGCACACAAAGGGGGAATGATCGGTTTCAAAAATAAAGGAAGAACCTTTCAAGTAACATGAGAGCTTTTCGAGAGCCCACACTAAGCAAGCGCATTCTTTTTCTGTTGTGCTGTAGGCTTGCTCGCGTGACGTTACCTTTCGACTTGCGTAGACAACAGGGTGCTCCTCGCCTTTTTCGTTCACCTGACTTAAAGCAACGCCCATTCCGTGGTCACTGGCGTCACACTGAACTAAGAAAGGGAGAGAGTAATCTTGTGCCCCGAGAACTGGTGCGCTGACAAGAATCTTTTTAATCGCAGCAAATGCGTCTTTACGCGCCGTATTCCAACGCACAATAGTAGGCTCGGTCTTGCGCAGAGCATCTTTAAGAAGACTAGCGATATGTGCGAAGTTTGGAATGTAGCTTCTGTAATAGTCAGCTAAACCCAAAAAGGAACTCAAGTTAGTCTTTGATTTTGGCAAATGAAAGCTAGCGATGGCCCCAACTTTTAATTCGGAAGGGCGTCGCTTCCCTTGGCCAATAACGTGCCCCAAGTAGTGGACTTCAGTGTTTGTAAGACAGCATTTGCTCAGTTTGAGAGTCAACCCTGCTTCGCGGATTCGACGGAATACCTGCTGCAGATGGTCAAAATGCTGTTTCCAAGTGCTCGAGAAAACAGCGATGTCACCGAGGTAGGGCGCAGCGAAAGACTCGGTGCCTGTGAGTACTTGATTCATTAGTTTTGAAAATACGAACGGTGCATTCTTGAGGCCAAAAGTGAGCACCAGAGGGCGATATGTGCCTTTCGGAGTCATGAAAGCGGCGAGCTTACTGGCATTCTCCGTCAGTGGCACTTGCCAGAAGCCGCGTACCATATCTAACGTAGAAATGTACTGTGCCGCGGAAACTTTCTCGATCAAGGCTTCAACATTAGGAATGGGAAACGTCTTCGTTTTTGTTATCGCATTCAGCTTGCGATAGTCAATACATGGTCTGGCTTCCTTGCCCGGACTTTCTACGATAAACATCGGTGACACGTATTCGCTTTCCCCTGGCACAATTAGACCCAGTGTCAGCATGTTCTGAACGGAATCGTTCAAGAGCTTCTCATGACGGGGCGAAAATCTGTGCATCCTTGTACGGAAGGGTTGGTCAGATGTCAACTCAATGTCGTGTTCCACAAGGTTTGTCCTACCGGGATAGGGACTGAACAAATTGCTGAAGTTGTGTACAAGCTCTTCTAACTCCTTTCTTTGCTCGATTGTCAAAGAAGCTTTTTAGCGACAGATTCGAGTATTTCTTCTGTTGACGGGGAAGAGCAAGGGGTCGGTACTAGAGCGACTGGAACATTTATTTCCTCTGGTTCGTTTAGGACGATGCTCAGCGTGTCCATACGTTCGATAAATGGCTTCATTAAATTGCAGTGGTAGATTGTCACGTCGTTGCGCTTACCGGGCGTCGTTACCAGGTAATTGGTGTCTGAAAGCTTTTGCTTAACCGCGACCGGGCCATCCCATGCTACTTCCAGTTTGTTGACGAGATCTAAAAACCTAATGTTGCTGCGCTCTGGTCGTTCATGGGTGAAACTGAAGGCATTAGAGCATGGCCTAAAACAGTCCAAAATGTTGGCAGCTACATCCTGTAGATTGTCATTAGGTGAAACATTTAAAAATACCAAAAACTTATCAACATACCTGAAAACCTTCGTTACACGGTTCTTTTTCATTCTTTCTTTTAGTATGGTGTCGAAAGGAGTGAGGTAGGTGTGGGTTAAAATTGGTGCTACACTACAACCTATGCAAACACCTTTCTTTTGCGCATACTTGTCACCATTAAACTCAATTATTGTCGCGTATATGTAGGCCTTGAGAAGTTCCAAAAAAACCCCGACAGAACATCCACATATGCAAGAGTGGATGTTTATGTGTCAGGATCCATATACGTTTTATAACCGCACCGCACCGGATCCTGCAATGAGGTGCCGCACCTGCCTGGAAAATAAACGTGTAACGAATGTTTTCAGGTATGTTGATGACTTTTTGGTATTTTTAAAAGTTTCACCGAATGACATTCGACAGGATGTAGCTGCCAACAATTTGGACATCTGTAGGTCACGCTCTAATTCCTTGAGTTTCACCCATGAACTACCAGACGGCAACACCATTAGGTTTTTAGATCTCGTCCTAACCTATCATAACAATGGGCTTTAGTTGGACCTATGCTCCGCGAACAAAGAAGGCCTTGTTACCACGCAGTTCTTGCCATTCTAAGCTAACCAAGGGAAGTATAGCCAGCCTCTGTCTTAAAAACGCGTTGAAGAAAAGCTGTTATCACTCCTTGCAAGATAGTTTTCTACAACAACAGCAACGTTTGAACGAAGCGGAGTTCCCTGTGCACATAATAATTGGCACTTCCGAAAAGCTCCTGAAGACAGCTGAGGCGAAACAGATGGAGCCGGCAGATAAAGAGAGAAGGGAAAATTGTGAAGTCATGCCTTAGGTACATTCAGTTTCGCACAGCATCAAGAAGTCGCCAATCGTCAAAGTGTTGAAGTTGTATTTTCCGCGCACGTAAGCTATCTATTTTGGGCAGTCGCATTAGTAATATCAAAAATTCGCAGTGCACTGTAAATCACGAGATTAAGTACGCTCCCGATGCAACGCAAATCGTTTATTGTTTGGCTTTATCTTGAGCAAAAATATACGTGGGCCAAACGGGACAGTGCGTGCACGTTCGGCCACGACAACATGAAAGGTCCGTGCCTTCTCAAAAGAGGAAAAATTTGCCGAAACACTGCCGAGAGCATAGATTAAGGACACCGCCATTCTATGTAGGGGCAAAACAAAAAGCCAACGCGATATTTAGCAGGCGTATCACATCATCAAATACGGAGACAATTGTTTTAGTAACACGTCTGTGATATTGCATAAAAAGGATATCGTTGCTTAAACTTTTTGGAGAGCCTGAAAATAACTTGGCGTGCAGTGACGGGCATTTTTATTTTCATTTTCATTTTTGTTTTTCCATAGATGTAATGTATGCTGTGCGCATTTGGTGGTACTTTGATGAAAGGATTTTTTTGTCTGTGTGTTTCCTGCGAAAAAAAATCAGTTGCAAGTCCAGCGTCGTTCTGTATCCCTTTCTGTGTCTACGTCCTTCCGCTGGTTTTTTCCTTACAACTATGAACCAACTGGCCCAGCTATCTACCCTACTGAAATAATAGAGACTTTAAATGATGGTGACCTTTACCAACCTGGAGAAAACGCTTTGAGATCACTGCGGCGACCCGCATTGGAGAAGTGCGAAAGCGTGCGGTACTTCTATGTATGGACATTTATTTTTTTATTTATTTGAAAATACTGGGCCCCATTCTAGGGGCTTTAGCAGGAGTGGGTACATAAGATGTGGTACAATTACACGCATGCAGTGAAGTCATCAGATGTGACGTCATGGCACTTTCTAGAAGGCGGGTTTTATCCAAGACGCCAGTACGCGTTCCATGACATCATTTGGTGACATTCATGTGCGATTGCCACTTGCGTGGCTGTTGTGCCGTATACATGTTATGCCGACGTCCGTGACTATTGTGACGTCAGAGTGTAAGTTATATGTTTAATTAACTAACTAGAACTCATCAACCAAATTTTTCCCTCAGCAAGATCTCATCACACACTAATGCAATAAACCATTACAAAAACTTTTTTAGATAGTCTGTAGACTGTCCACAAACTTCTATCCATAAAACCTATAGACTTACAATAAACAAACCCTAGAGAACAGTCTAGAGACAATACAAATCCTATAGACAGTCTATAAACAATATATTGATTTATGGGCATACACTTTAAGTAGCTTTTTTTCTGTAGACTGTCTAGAGACTATAAATAGACAAAAATAAATATCGATAGGAGGGCAATAGAGCGTATAATAAGGCTATAGACGCATTATCTTTCACAGAACGACGTAATCGTGCGGACAATTTTTGGGGACACGGAACGTAGCCTAGTAATGCGTGCGCATTAATAAAATGACTACTGCTGCAACTGGGCTTCGAACGCGCTGCAGCGCGAACAGATCAGCTTCGCTGGCCACAGCACGAGACCACCGTGCTATCGCCGAAGCGTATAACGCCTCGTGTTAAACTGCAACACACTTCCGCGCTGTGCATTGCACGCCGTTATCTTCTTCAACTTCCATCTGTGTGCAAGTCAAGAAAGGAAAGGAAACGCGCTTTCAATCACGCTTAGAGGTACGTGGCTTTGGTGTCCACCTCCAAAAACCTGGCTGCTTTCCTACAATATTCAGTGGTGAGCAATGCTAAACCGCCTGCAATAATTTTCCATCCCTGTCCGCGACTTTTTTTAACTTTTCCATAAAAGTATAAACAATTACAAAATATTTCAACTTTAGAAAACAAAGGAAGTTTTCAGGTGCTTATGAAATCTCATACTTAGTTGGCACAATCTAAGCACATAAATTCCAAATAAATGATGGGTGGACACTAATTGCAACGGAGACGAAGGAGACTACATTATTGGTCAGCGTCCTTGAGGGCATTTCGACTTTAAGAGCATGCAGGCATTCAACAGAATAGCACATACATTTTAAAGGGTGTTACCTCCTCAAATAAACACTACTATGTGTGCAAAAGGAACGTTTAAAGTGCGCTTGTAGAAGAGAGCTTACCAGAAGTAAAGAGCATGAGATTGTTGAAAAGAAAATTGATTGTTTTCACACACTTCATGTATAGCATTAAAAATCGCTGTACTCTCACCCGCCGAAATATTCATTTTGACGTCTCGATGTTTGACGTTGTGTCGTGAACATCAGAAAAGCACCTCGTTGGTGGCCCGAGCGCTGAGCGAGATTATGACCACAGATGTGCAGCCCCTTCTTTCCTTCATTTTGTTAAGCTCAAGAAATGCAAGAAAAAACATGTAAGCGGAGGCAGACTCGCCTGTAGAAGGCACGCGGCCCTGCACCGCGCCGTGTCCAGGCGGGTGACGGCGAGCAACGGCTCCGCATCCTCCTCGTCGATGCGGGGCCCGACGGCGCCGGACGCATCACGGAGCGCCTGCACGGTCACCACCGCCTCCAGCGCCAGCAGCAAGAAAGCGCATGCCGCGACGGCGTCCGGCCACGTCGTCACCACGCTCTTGGCGCTCATCGGGAGCAGCGGGACAACTCCCCTCGGAGCCGGGATCCTATTCGGGTGACAGCGGCGGTGATCTCTGCCTGAGGCGCGTGCGGCATTCTCCAACGGGACGCTTACAACTGCGTCCGTCGTATTGGAGCAGCGTCATTCGCGTAACTGGCAGCTCGCCTGTCGGGGGAAGTTCATTTGCCTAAAGTTGGCTGTCCGCAGAGCTCTCCTCTCTCGCATCCCCTTTCCCTTTCAGCTCCCTCTTTCTGAAGTATTCCTCCGCTGCTTCGTGACTGCAAACGCTGCACTGAACAACTTGGTGCACGTCGGTGCGCGAAGGAGGGAGAGTGCCGACTGCCTCCTCGCTACGACGCCAACCGTCGGGCGCCAGGGCGACGCCGATTCGAAAATCAATGATCCTCTCGTCCCTTTCGCTCCCTCCCTTTCGGCTCGCTACGTGGCCACAGCCGGCCGGGGAAGGGCAATGTTTCCCTCGCCATTCGCGTGGAGTTTACCCGGAGAACGATCGCCGGCCTAGTTCGCGCAACGGCTCCTTCAAATGGCTCCTGGAAAGCGGCCGCCGGCTACTTTGACGCGGCTGATTGTGCTTGCGAAGGGATAATTTTCCTGGAACGAGCCAGGTAGAAGTGCGCGGGGCTGGTCACGAAATTTTGACAAGCGGCACTCCGATTTGCTTCGCGGTCGTTTCGCTTCGGGGGAAATGCACGTGAGTCGTCGGCCAAGCTTCGAATGCTGCGAGAGCCGGGTGGCTGGCAGGAATAAGGTTGTGAGTGTAAAGAGGATATTTCTGCAATGAATGAAAACGTTTCTTCTGAGTATGAGTACCGAGAAGTCATCAGAAAATGAATGTAACCTGAAAGCGCCCCTGGTTCGATACGGATAAGGCAAGCCTGTTGCGCGATAGGTGATTTCGGTGACTTTCTCTGCGGGCAGCGCTGTTATTCGCTCAAGAGCTTTCACTTGTAAAGCGAGAGTAATTCGGAAATTAATGTCTCAACGAAACCACCATTTCACCTCCTAGGTAAGTGCAGAATGACGAGTGATGTACAGAAGGGTTTTGAGGCGGGCTAGTTGGTAAATTTCGTTCATGATTGAACTGCGCGAAAGAAACGGGGACCAAGAAGAAACACGTACACACACACAGCGCAGACTTCCAACTTTTAATTCGAAAAACGCCTCAAGCATTCCTTTTTTGCACACCTAATCACCACATGACAAAGCCAGGAACCAACACAGCAGATAAGTTTAACAATTCGAAAAGGCGCAACTTTTTTTTTTAACACAGGCTACCTTGCATTCGCGAATCTTTCGAAAAGGAAAAAAGACACGCTACTTCTTGGTCTCCCCCACTCCCATATAGATCCATAAGGGCGAATTATTTCAGACCCCGAAATGTTGCACTGAGTCTAGTCGGTGTAACATTACTATGGTCAAGAAGTGCATACGCTGATTAGACATTAACAAAACAGCACAAGGGGGCGCCTGTAGCTCACGCACCGAGGCGCAACCAAAAACCGGGAGCACAGAGCACCTGGCTGCACTTGGCTTTCTAAACTTCGCGCGCTCCCTTTCGTTGTTCTTTCAATTTCTAAGCGGCGCATAAACTTCATCAACGTAATTTTTATATTCACCGCACCACAGCGTGAGTTGTCACACTGTCTACGTGATGCAGCTCCATAAATTATTTATTCTTTAGAATTTGTCACATGCTGCTGGTGTGGCTGTCTTCGTTATAGCCCTCGTTATATTTTTGCGGGCTCAACCTCCGTTTCCCTTGCGCACAGAACGTATGATTCAGTTAAAAAGCGGCATTGTTTTCAAAAGCAAGATTCATCATCATCATCTTCTTCATCATCATCATCAGCCTTACTACACCCACTGCAGGGCAAAGGCCTCTCCCCTGTCTCTCCAATTAACCCTATACTTTGCCAGCTGCATCCACCTGCGGAGGTCTCCCAGGAAGGCAACCGCGGCCACATTTATTGAGGGCTGTCGGAGAGGAAACAGCAGCGGAGCAGCGGCGGCAGCGTCTGGCCCTGGCCAAGGTAACGAGCGTTCTCCCCGGTGCGTGCTGAGTGCACTCTCGTCCTTTTCGGAATCACGCGCACTGCCAGCCACGCGGGGCGCTACAGGGCTCCCCCCGTAGACGATCAGTCGATATGAGTTAAGAGTCGTGCAGGCCGGCCGGGGTCCGAAGGCGAGGCTCAGGCGATCGACTCTGGCTGTGGCGTTGAGGCCGAACTTTCGGAGGGCGTCGAGGTACGCGGAGGGGTAGGTGAATAACATTGGTCAGCCGGGTCAGCCTGCGAAGTACACCCAGTGCCGGTGGGTCAGGTGCAGCAGCTGATGGCCGGCCCAGGAGGGGTGGTACTGCAGATGGAGCTAGGTGTGCTGCGGGTCGCGAGATTAGCGCAGATGATGCCCGGTCGAGATGCCCGGTACCCATAGGGGAGGCTACGGCAGGCGCAGCGAGATTGCAGGCAGGGGAGTGGCTGTGCTGGACTGCTCGGGGCTGCTGGGACACGCTCACAGCCAGCCTCGGAGGGATTGGCTTAAACGTGACGGGCGCCGAGCCGTGCACGTAGGAGGACGCCGGCGAGGCAGCGGCAATCGGAGGCGCCTGGAGAGGCGAAGCTGCCGGGAGGGTCTGGGCCGCTGGGAGGGCCGAGACCGCCAGGATGGCTGGGGGCGCTGAGTGTGCCGAGGCTACCGAGAGGACTGGGGCCGTCAGGAAAGCCGGGGCCGTCGGGATGCCAAGGGGCGGCGGGACGACAGGCACCGGTTCAGCGTCGTTGTTCGGCAAAATAAGGCGGGTGACTATCACCATGCTTTGTGCCGCTGTCACCGGTTTTGCCTTCTCATCCTGCTTCATGGGATGTTTGGAGCGTTGGGGAACTTTGCAGGGTCTGAGGCTATGCTGGGGCTTGGCCGAGAGCTCGTGAGAATCAGCCGGCCGCGGCTGCGACAGTGCTGCAGAGGCCTGTTGCGCCGAGCCAGACGGAGGTGCCGGAAAACGCGACTCGCAGACAGACACAGAGCGGTCCTTAGTGTCCGGAGGCTTTGGCAAGAACGGAAATGGTGGGCGAGGTGGTGGGGACTGGGCCGAATGAATCTCTGGATGGGCACTGCTGCAATGGGGCGCGTCCAAAGAAGCGGAGAAGGCAGGTGTGGGAGTAGGAGTTGCGGAAACGCGGATGGTGAGCCTACCTCGTGAGTCGTGACGATGGACAGCGGGGCCGGAGATGCTGAGCTGGAGTGGTGTGGAGGCGGACAGGGGCTGCCGAGGCGGGCAGTGTTGTGGCGAAGGCGGCGTGGGCTAGAGTGAGGCTGTTGCTGCGCCAGCTGCTGGCGGCGGCGACAGCGGGTCTGCAGAGTCGTAGACAGTCAGAGGGCAGTAGGAGACGCCGAAGTCCGCAGAATGGCAGCGTGCTGCTCGTCGTACGGCCGGCAGCCCAAGGCAGGGCAGACGAGCCGGCGCAGCAGGTCGGACGGGTGGATATCGCAGAGGACGGCGTGTTTGAACGGCTGGATGGTGATGCCTTTCAGGTACAGCGCCGCCTCGAATTGAGCGAACCACCCGCCGACGTCTTGAGGCCGGAACGCCGGAAGCGGCGGGTCGAAGGCTGGGTTCTGCCAGTAAGCCATCCAGGAACGCAGCTGAGGCAGAAGGTGCGGCTCGACGGGTCACCACAATGTGGAGGTCGCCCAGGAAGACAACCGCGGCCACATTTATTGAGGGCTGTCGGAGAGGAGACAGCAGCGGAGCAGCGGCGGCAGCGTCTGGCCCTGGCCAAGGTCACGAGCGTTCTCTCCCGGTGCGTGCTGAGTGCACTCTCGTCCTTTTCGGAATCACGCGCACTGCCAGCCACGCGGGGCGCTACACACCCTTTGCCTGCAAACTTCTTAATCTCATCCGCCCACCTAACCTTCTGCCGCCCCCTGCTACGCTTACTTTCTCTTGGAACCCACTCCGTTACCCTTAAGGACCAGCGGTTATCTTGCCTTCGCATTACATGCCCTGCCCAAGCCCATTTCTTTCTCTTGATTTCGACTAGGATGTCATTAACCCGCGTTTGTTCCCTCACCCACTCTGCCCGCTTCCGGTCTCTTAACGTTATTACTGTCTCTTAAGTATTACTGTCTTCCCATGGGTGTATTAGAAATCAGATTGGTGCTTTTAAAAGGGTACCCGCCGCGGTGGCTCAGTGGTTAGAGCGCTCGACTACTGATACGGAGTTCCCGGGATCGAACCAGACCGCGGCGGCTGCGTTTTTATGGAGGAAAAACGCTAAGGCACCCGTGTGCTGTGCGATGTCAGTGTACGTTAAAGATCCCCACGTGGTCGAAATTATTCCGGATCCCTCCACTACGGCACCTCTTTCTTCCTTTCTTCTTTCACTCCCTCCTTTATCCCTTCCCTTACTGCGCGGTTCAGGTGTACAACGATATATGAGACAGATACTGCGGCATTTCCTTTCCCCAAAAAGCCAATTATTATTATTTATGCTTTTAAAAGGTTATATACTATGGGCCCCTTTAAGGCCATGGTATTTATATTTTTGTTATTTACGTGCATAAGTGCCGCTAAATAAATATGTGAACAAGAAATTAGATGTGGCCTTAAAAACAAAATGAAAACACTTTTACGCAAAACTGATATTCACCGCCGCTGCAGTTAACCGCTCGCAAACTTGCAAAAAAATTTCTAAGCAGGTCGCAGTCGTGATAACTGAATCTAAAAAAAATTCAGGGAGCACTTTGTTAACCGAGAGTGCGGTGAGGCGAAAGCCTTTAGCGCAGTGTTGCTGCTTTTTCCACTGATCTGTGGTTAGGACGCTAATTAAGTACGCAATTGTTGTGAATCTTATATGCTGGAGACTGTGGAGGGCATTTGGCAGGCATCCATTTGATTCGATGCCTTTCTGCAAACACTTTCCATCGTCCTAGGCAAGGAGAAATGAATATGCGTTGGTAGGAAGCAGCGTAGTCGTTAGCGCGCTGAGCTGTAGAGAGGAAGGATAATGGTTCGAATCCAATCGTGCAAAAAAGGTCTTTTTTATCGAGTTGGAGTGTCACGGACGGACGGACGAACGGACGGACACCGAGGGTATGAGCCATTCAAGAGTTTTGCCTTAATAAAGCGGTGAGTGGTCACTATAGAAAGGGATGTTTTTGCTGCATGAAGCGAAACTTGAATGATACTGTCATATTTGTACTGTTTGTTCACGCCGCCGGCACTCGGCTTGATCATTCTCTTTGTGACGCCAGATGCGACGAGACTTCTATGGTGTAATCGCAGCCTTGCACAACTGGCCCAGGTTCTTCGAGACATTTGCAGCTGCTTTGGCACCTTATCTCGATGATTCCTTCCCGGATTTATTAAGTGAGAGCGGCATGCCTTCTGTTCGACAACCGCCGAGCACGCTTGCTGCTATCGCCGTTGCAGGGTCAATTTGTGGGCGGGCGTAAGTCGAATAAGCAGTTTTTTTTTTTTGAAGCCTTTTCGCCGTCTTCCTGGTTTTGCCAGATTGCCGGCATTACTAAGTGAAAATAAGTAACAAGGAAAATACGGGGTTCTGACCAAAACCGTGGGGTGTAATTCTTTGGTGTAGTTTAAATAATATATGTACCTTAATTTCCTAACTACAGTCCGCACCAGGCGTATAGTCCGCAGGAACGAATTTCGGCTGATAATAGGTGCTTAGAATGCCCGCAAATAGTATACATTTTCCAAACAAGCATTTTATCGTCACGAAGCAAAACGGCGCGTTTTGTTAGACCGCATGTACTTTTACTTATATTCATAACGTTTCGGGCATGTGCTCACAAATTCAAGCACAGGAAAGTGGCCACTCTTCGCTACCGCATCAGCATTTGCTTACATATCAAAGTTTTATTCATATCGGAGCTGATTTCGCTATGCTATTTAGGACGGTAGCATGTCGCAGGCGTCCAATCTGGGCCCGATTTTTTTCCTTTTATAGCCTCCGGTACGCTTCTCTGGCTGTGACAAACAATCTGAAAAGTAAAATCATGTGTATTCAGCACACACTGGCAGTCCACATAAAAGAAAAGTTCAGCTTTTAAACATATATAATGCTGGGACTATAAGACGGAAATTACTGTATTATGGAAGTTTTCAAATAATATGGTCTTTCCAATCAATAGTGGGAGAACTGTTTACTATACAATTAGGCTTGAACAACGGTTTAGAATGTTGTTAAACGTTTTCGACAGGTTCATGAATATGGAGTCAAGATTATTTTTAATCCGCGGTAAAAAGAAAGCTGGCTGTTAACCATGACAATTATTTATTTGTATAACGTTGCAGAATCATTATATTTATGTTTTTAGAACTTGCATGTCTTTAAATGATCACAAACTGAACAAGGGGGTGGAAAGCCTCTGTGTTCTTGCCAACGTTTCGACATGAGGACTTGTCTTCGCCTGGACAAAGGGTTCATCAATGCGGGGTTTAAATAGGCTCTTCACACCGAGGAGGAAGGCGCGGGGAGCGGAAGGAAGGTGTGAAGTGGGAAGGGTGCTGGAAGGGTAGGGTGAACCCTGTCCAAGCGTGGTGGCTGTTAAGGATTATTGACCGGTTGACCTGCAAAAGTAAAAAAAACAGAAAGGCCGCATCGGCAGAAAGGAATCTTGGCGAGTGGAGCGTGGAGAGGTAGCAAGCGTGGGTTAGAAAGGCTGTGTGTCTAGCTGCGATTGGTGGCTTGGTAGGACTGGCTGTGTTGACTTGAAAAACTAAGATAAAAGAATTAGCCGCCATGGCGGAACGAAATACCGAAAAAATATGAAGAAAGAAGAGAAAACACGGGGGCCAATTCAGAGAAAGCATGAAAGGAAAGGGGGGGGGGGAGGGGCAGGAAGGAATGCAGAACCAAGGGTTCCTGAGAAATTATAGCAAGAGATGCAGGAAATAAAGGAAAAATTGAACAAATAGAGAAAAAATGGCAATTAATGTGTGGATTACTTTTTTTTTGTTACAGACACCTGCAGCGCCGGAAGGCATTATCACAAGGGGGGATACACAATAACTTCTACTCGTTTTGTCGAAAGTACCACAGAAAACAAATACAATGACGCAACTAATATTAGATGAGGAAAAGCATGTAATGAAGGAGGACAACCGCGCTCCATAAATAGAGCGACACTAATGAAATGAAAGACACGCTCAAGAGAACTGCGCGCCACGTCACACGAGATAAGAATGCGCAGAATTGATCTTCCGTGCACTACTCTTTTTTTATTATTCGAGAAGTGTGCCATGAGGCATAAGTTGAAAAAGGAGGGGGGGGGAAGGAATGCACGGGATTGAAAGTTAAAAGAAGGAGTGAAGAACCGTTGCGTTGAGGTAGTCGCAGAGGTTGCTAATGAAACGGTTGTCCATAGTCCACTTCACGTAGTCACTTTCGCGCTTCCACCACAGGCCCACCTCCCTGAGGAGCCGTTTTCTGATAGCAGCCGTCGCTGGGCACGTCCACAACAAGTGCCGCACATAAATGTCCTGTGCAGCGCTACAGTGAGGGCACCTGCCAGGTGCTGGCAGATCTTTGGCACGCCACCGATGACGGAAAGATGGTGTCAGAGCCGCCCCTGCCCGAATCGGGCGCACGGATACCTCCTCCTGCCGAGTCAGACTGCCGAACACGGAGGAATTAGAGCCCGTGTTCGCTGGCGCAGAACTTCGGAATCGGAAACATGGGACAGGAACGGATCTAGGAGAAGAGGGGAAGGTGGCGGATCGTCTAATGTATGAAGATGAGTCATAGCATCCGCTTGAATGTTATGTGGATCCTGGGCATGGCCACGAATCCAGTGTATGCGCACAGGACATGGATACTTTGCGCAGAGCACATGAATTGATTGTGAAATCTGAACGTCCGTCGAACAGCCTTAAGCTGTTTAAGGGCGGCGCGGGAGTCGGTGTAAATATGAACTGTATTGAATGTTGGAACGAGCGGAAGGGAAGCAATGGCATTAAAAATGGCTTGAAGTTCCAATGCCAGGGGAGTGCACGTATCCGCAGTATACGTCACGCGAGAGTTGAGATGCAATTGAGATGGACTATACACAGCAGTAACTCCTCTCTCTGCAGAATGTGATGCATCCGTGTATAATATGCACCATTCAGGCAAATACGCTGCTGATACCGACGGGGAAACAGTGGGGCGATTGTCAGTGAGCTGGCAATAGGACCACGGTGGAAGTGTCTTTAAACGATGAAGTTTGAGAGACTGTTTTCGAGCTCTATTTGCCACCCATTGGTCGATGATTTCACTGAGTGTATTAAGTTGGGCGAACTCCTGTAGCACAGGTATGGGTGTTAAACGAAGCAGTTATGTTATGACGCGCATAGCCTCACGATTGATAGCTTCAAGGGAGTCCCGCTGTCTGCGGATGAGACGTTGAAATTGTGTCTGATATACTATCCGTGGCTGAAGGATAGAGCCCACAAGCTGGCGGGCCGTATGAGCACGTGCGCCACCAGAGCGCATAGCTATGCGACGAATCAGACCTAGAGTAGCGTGAGCCGATTTACGGGTTGCTGTCAGCCACGGGGTGCCAGTCGCAGATGTATGGAGGAGAAGACCAAGAATACGAACAGTTTCTACCTGATGAATCAGAGAATTATGTACCGTAAAATTTAAAGGGGAAGCTTTCCTTAAGCCGGCTTTATTTCCAATTCGAATGAAACATGATTTAGTAGGAGAGAGTGTTAGACCCAGAGGTGGGCGGCGAGATGTCAATACATCCAGCGCGTGTTGAAGGACCGACTGATGAATAGACGCATCTGGATGACAGCACCACAAGGTTATATCATCAGCATACGCAAGCACGCGGATAGAAGGGATGGTCTCTAAGGCTCGAACAATAGGAATTAGAGCCACATTAAATAATGTGGGGGCGAGAACGGAGCCCTGCGGCACACCTCTATTGGAAGTGAAGTTACCAAAGGGCTTTCCGTGTACACTCACGCTGAAGGTTCGATTTGCTAAAAAGGCGTGAATGGAGAGGAGGAACCGGTGAGGGAGACCAAGAGTTCATATGATCAAGAGATCATATGCATTTGTTATGTCTCTAGCGATTACGGTTCGTACAAGGTGACTCTGCGGAGAGTGGTCAGGCACGTCAGCAGCCAAAGTAGCAAGGCCGTCCTCCGTTCCAATTTGTGGGAGGAAACCAATTTAGGAATCTGGGTAACAATCATGGGATTCCAGCCACCACGACAAGCGTGCGGCTAGAATGTGTTCATAAAGCTTGCAGATGGTAGGCGTAAGGGAAATTGGACGAAGGGCCAAGAGAGATACTGGAGGCTGACCTGACTTGGGTATTGGAACCACAATAGAATGCTTCCAGTCTCCCGGCATGACGCCAGAAAGCCACACTTCGTTAAAAGTATCAAGTAGGGTTTGCAAAGCCCTCCCTTCCAAGTTACGGAATAAGGAGTTAGGTATGCGTCGTGCCCGGGAGTAGTAGTAGTTTTTAAACGTTCAATATAGGCCAACAGCTCTGCCATGGTGAGGTCAGAAGTAATCCCATCTGAGGGCTCTGTAACCGATAAGTCAGGTGGAGACGTAGCGGTGCAGTCATGGTTTGGAAAAAATTGACGGGCCGCTTGTTGTGGAGATGTGTCCTCATCCACATTTAGCGCGAGGCGAATGCTCTCTGTGTAATCTGCAACCTGAGAAGGGCGCTCCATGGCGTGAAACACTCTCCAAAGATGTCGATTGCCCTGCGTAGAGTACAGGCGGGCACACCATGCAGCCCAGCGTTGCCTGCCTAGCCGCTTTGCATAACGCCGCGCCCTTGCGGTAGCGCGGTGAAGAGTAGGAAGAGCCGATGGGTCATCGGGGTGACGAGTAGCGTAAAGATCCGCCTGGTGACGAAGAGATTTATGTCCGGATTTGGGTCGTCTTAATTTACAGTAGTAGTAATAGTGTGAGCAGCCAGAACAACAGAGAGAGTAGACAGTGCTGAAGAGGGGTTGAATGTAGATAAAAGATTGTCTGCGCGTACAGAGTCCCATGATGTTATTCGTACAGTGCGGCGTATTTTCCGTAGACGCGTGGGCGTGAGGGAGATAAAAATAGGGCTGTGATCGCTACCCCAAGTATCAGAATCAACAGTCCAACGAGAGTTACCGGGGCCTAACAACCAAGTCAAATCAGGTGAATACGGGCCACCTCGTGGGCGGGTAGAAGTATTCTGGTAGTTTAAAAGTTGAAAGGAATGATCCGGAAAGCTCCCTTGGATGTGTGCACCCCTTCAGGAATTCGATGGGTAACCACACGCAGTGTGTGCGCCGTTAAAGTCACCACCAACTAGAATAGGGAGACCCGAGTTGGTAGAACGTATAAAACGAACCCATCCCAGATTGGGAGATGCGGAGCCAGGACGACTATAAAAAGAAACTAGGACAAGGGGCGTGCGTGCAGGTTTTACGAGAAGGGCGACAACCTCTTGACGTCTGTTGCACCACCGTGAAAGGTCGAGCGGTGTGTGCGGAACTGAACTGTGAATATAAATTGCAGATTTACCTGGGCTGAGGGAGGAGGCGGTGCAACGGCGATCAGGGATAGAGGGTGAATGGTATGCGCAGAAACCTGAAAGGCGTGGGAGTGCATTATGCTCTTGCAGTAGGAACGCCCATGCCCTCAGATTTCCGTCGCGAAGGCGGATGTTCACTTCAGAGGCCTTATTAGCGAATCCTCGACAGTTCCACTGCACCACCACCGATGATGATGCGCTATCCATGACGAGGTCGAAGAGCTTCCACGATGAGGGATGTCACCTGCTTCATCAGCGCTAATATCTGATCCACTGTCGGGGTAGGCACGGCTAACAGGTGGTCCGCACCTGATTGTGGCCTAGTGCTTACCCTAGTGCTTACCCCTAGTGCTTACCCTGATGATTGCTCCCGAGTTATTAGAATTCTTCGAGAGGATTGAGAACGACACTGTTCCCGGCGCTGGGTGAGTTCGTCTAGTCGGCGGCGAGCCTCCGCGATTGCATTGTCTAAAGCTGTGTCTTCATCGGTGGTATCCACATGTGATGGGTGCACTGGACGTTTTGGCGTACCATTTGATCCGGGAAGGTGAGCCGCTTGTGCATATGTACGCTGGTGAGGAGACGTATGGTGAACAGCTGGCTCAGATAAAGGAAGTTCAGGGAAGTCGTTGTCGTCACATGCGAGAGCTGCAAAGCGATTACTTGTAGGAACATCCATTTTTGCAGGCGACTTGTGAAACTTCTTCGCTTGCTTCTTCTTTGGACAAGCGGGGGAGCGAATGTCATGGTCCGGCGATTTGCACAGTTCCTTGTGCCCGTGCACTACTCAGTGGCGCCGGCTGGCCGCCTGTTCCACTCTTTGATCGTCCGTGAAAAGAACGAAGTTTTGTAAATATCTGTACTACATTTAATGTCTCGGATCTTCCACTGATCATCAAGTCGTCTAGAAAAAAATTGAGGTTGAAGCAGATACCGGTCTTTGTCAATGCTCAGCTTTCCGAAATAGATGCGATGCGTGATTTGCAACGCCAAATGTTTCCTACGGTTAGCTAAAGATCCCCAACCTAGGTGGTTTTTAAGAGACGTGGCACTAGTTGAGAAGCTGTAATTATTGGACACAAATCTCGCAGCATTATTCTGCACGCGCTCGAGCATGTCAGATAAGTAAGCAAACTGAGGGTCCCATACAGGGCAGGCATATTCAAGAATTGGTCGTCTGTAAGTGAAATACAGGAGTTGTTTGACAGTAGACTGTGTATTATTTAAATTTGGTTTTAAGAACTTATGCATTCAGCTGGCTTTGGATGTATTATGCTCAACTTGCCTTCTCCACGTTAGGTTAGATGTAAAATAAACGCCGAGATACTTATATTCAAGTAGTTTTTGCAGGGCAACATTGTGCAATGAGTAACTTCTTTGTAATGGGGAACACTTTCGAGTGCAAGAGATAAATTGCATTTTGTAGCGTTCAAGATCATTTGTCATTTTGAGCACCAGCATTGAATGGACTCCATGTTTCGCTGAAGTTTTAACACATCAGAGGAACTTTCCACAACGTGGTAAACGGCACAGTCATCGGCATACAGCCCACCTTTGCAGGTAAGATCCAAAACAATATCGTTGATATGAATCAGAAAAACAAGAGGTCTTAGAACAGACCCCAGCGGTACAACTGAGGAAACACTTACCTCCTCAGGCGTACCGCATATGTATGTAGGTGTATGTAGGCGTATGCAATCTTGGGCCTGAGTGTGAAGCTACACTAGACATCAGACCTGGCGAATTTTACGTGCGACGGCACATGCTGTCTGCGTTAGCAAAGGATCCGCCCCATATTCCTTACGGTGGCTTTTCCTCACGCAAGACCTGCTCCTGCCAGCTCAGACAGCAGCTTTCGTCCCCGTTAAATCTTCCGGCATGCGGAGGTACCCAGTGTGTTACAGAAAAAGGTATTGGTCCCAGATGCGGCCATGTACGGACGCAGCGGACGGTTTCACGCACCTGTGGGTCTTGAACGCTTCTGCACAGAGTGCGCCTTCCGTCTGGCTTCAAACTCGCGTGCTATGAAGACTATATTACCGGCACTGTCTCAGCCGTTTGATATTGTCCCGTAACAGCATCCGAGACACCGCACTAATCGGCTCAGGTGTGACCGATGATCAACAAATCGCTGCCTTCTCCCGAGCGACGTCCATTGCAGGACGTTTTCGCGCTTCATGCCTCATGTTCCACTTCCCCTGGACCGGATTTTTTTTCATCTTTGCCAGCCTATGGCATGTATCATAAAATTAGCACGGAGAATACCAATTACATTCGTCAGAAACTGTATCGAGTCTCGGTGACCGCGTCCACAATCATTCATGATCAGGTCTAAGAGATGCTGAAGGACGGAGTCATTCGCGAGTCTTCTTCTCCGTGGCCCGCGTCAGTCATACTAGTGAATAAGAAACAATTCATGGCGACTTTGCGTTGATTATCGTTTCCATATGCAACACGTGCGCTACTTAGCTTGACAAGGACAAAGTTAAAGACAACACCAATGGTTAAGCGCAATCTACAAACTGACACTCGAATGCGGTCACAAAGAATTTGCACCCTTTACAGCGCATTCAAAACGCTCGGGACTGTCTTCACTCGACGGCATACTTCTAGTCCGTTGATCTCTGGCCATGGTGCTTGCGAATACCGATGCATCCATGAGACCGACAGATAAACGCCTTCGTGACTCCAGACGGCCTCTTCGAATTCAATTTAATGCCATTCGCCTTGTGTAATGCACCCGCGACGTTCGACCGTTTCATGGTAATGGTCCTCCGTGGATCAAAATGGGGTACATGCGTGTGCTGTTTGGATGACGTCGTTATCTTTGGCAAGGCTTTTCTGCAGCACAATGGACGCCTTGTTATCGTTCTCAACTGCATCAGCAAGGCTGGATTCGAAGCGCCACTTCGGAGAGCGGCAAAATCTCGTTCTTGGATTCCTCATGGATGAGGAGGGAATCTGGCCCGATCCGCAGAAGCTTTCAACCACAACAGTATTACTTCCTTCGGATGAATTACTGTTTTCCTTGCTGGTTATAATCTGGTGTCCTTGTGCAGCCAGAAGTGACTCAAAATTTACCTTGCCTATTTTGTTAGCATCAGCGTTTGATTTACTAGTGATTAACACACAGATTTCGGCTAATTGCTCGTAAAGCACTTGTAGCTTGGTTCGCAGAACGGAATGCAATCAATAAAAATAAACATGAAATAGTATAAGGAAACCGCTTGCTGTGTTTGCTTCTTGTATGCGGTACTTCTCGCTGTTTTCAGTGTGAACATTCAACAACCTCTAATCACTACACTTCTCTGAAATAATTTGAGTACACTGATGGAACTGTTGGAACTGCCACTTAACCTTCGTAGTAGCCAGAACAACGTAGTTTTTCCTGACGCTTATATGTTATGCCTATACCTGGTTTCGGGCACCTTTACGGGCAGTGAAGAAACTTTCTTAACCAAGTAACTGCCCTAAGCCGGATATGAGTATGGACAGCGCTACGCTTATCAAGGACGTGAGAATCAACAGCCGAAGGAACCTCCTTGCCATCGATGTAACGGAGCGGAGCGCCTTGGAAAGTCTAGCCACCATCAAGCAGGTCGGTGACATCCCCATCCGCTCTCTTGTTCTTGAAGACAATGGCACAACCTCTGGCGTCAATTACGACATCGATGCGAACATCAGTGACTCCAACCTGCCGATACCCATTAAACCAGCGACGAACAGCATCGAAATAACCAAGGTTCAGCGCTTCGGCAAGTCAAGGTGCGTCAAGCTCACTTTTAAGGGCGATTGTATTCCATCGCACGTGAAGGTTGGCCACTTTCGACACGCATTTCGCCCCTTCGTCCCGAAGCCGCTTCAGTGTCGGAAGTACATGAAATTGGGCACGTTAGTAGTGTTTGCAATGACAGCATAGCGTGCCCGCGCTTCTCTGAAGCACATAGCGGTGACAGTTGCCGCGCTACTGTCTTGAAGTGCGCCAACTTCCGTGGCCCCCATGACGCTTCTTCGCAAGCCTGCCTCCACCTGAAGAAAGAACGGGCGGTGTTGAAGCAAATGGTGCGAGACCATTAAACGCGCAGAGAGGTCGCAGCTGCGGTGCGTCGGCGTCGTTCGCGTCGTCGACGATCTGCTAGACAAAAGGCCGACAGCGGCAGGGAAGCCCCCATAGCTCCTGCTACTCGTCCTCCCCCTCCACCGAGTAATGTAAGCCCGGTGACTGGTGAAGCCGCAACGAGTGCTTCAGAGATGACATGGCCACCACGGCCGAAACCACACTCGACCTTGGTGTCTGAGCAGGCGCAACGCCCCCACTGACCCACGCCTACAGCTGAGCGAGCACGAGGCAGAGATCCAGCCCTAGGTGAGGAAGTGCAGGTGTTCGCCATCTTGAAGTCCCTTATGAACGCCATGCGTGTGATGCTGTCTAGCTTTCACTCGCCAGCAGCACGGAATGCATTGCAGGTACTGGATGTGCTAAATCCAGTCCTTTCAGCTTTCCAGTAGCAGACAAAATGGCTCTCCCAGCGTTACCTTTTGAAAGCCCAGTCAGAGAAGCGTCAACTTTCCAGCGGAATGCCCGTGGACTCAATTCCCGCATTTCGGACATTCTCGAATACGTCTATAAACATATATTTCCAATCCTTGTGATTTGTGAGCCCAATATACAAAATCCCATCCGAATTTCTGGCTATGAAGCGTTTGCATCCTCCACGCACAGGGGAAATAGCAAGGTCATCCTCTACATTAGAAGGGAGCTTACTTATATGAACCTTACGGTTCCCCCTCACAAACATAACCAGTACGTTTGTATAACAGTGAAAAGGCGCACCCTGACGTTTACGATTATGGGCGCGTACTTATCTCCAACAACAATGTTTGACGCCGACAGACTGAGGGACTTGTTGGCTGCAACACCCGGGGCTTTGGACCGTCACTGGTGACTTTAATGCGCATCACGCCATGGGGGGGCATCCGGATGAATTCGAAAGGCAGAAGTCTTGTCCGTTTCGCATCTGACCTAGACCTACAATGCCTTAACGACGGCTCCGCATATATAATTGTTCCTGGTCTCACTGGATGCAGATCTGCCAAACGTTTGCAGCGAATAGACTGGTCTATTTTGAAAACTTTTATGGAAGAAGCCTGCAGAGAAAATATTACAACATGCATTGAAGAGCGCATCAAGGAGGCTATGAAACGCACAAGATGCTTCTTCACTTCAATGCCAAAGTCCACAGACTTCTTGTGGAGCTGCAGCGCCTCCGATCACTTCGACGAAGAGCTAAGATACAGGCGCACAAAGTCGCTGTACGACTTAAGGGATGCAATTCGCACACCGAAGAAAATTCAGCGCTTAATTCAAATCTTGCAGGCTTACTGTTGGAAAGAATTCTGTGAATCACTGGATCTTCGAAAGCCTCTCTCACGCATCTGGAGTGTGGTGTGTGGTTTGCGAACATCTCCTCAGCAACTCCAACCATTCAAGTCTCTCGCACTTCATCAAGGACGTACCGAAGCGGAGATTGATGAATAATTTTGCGCAAGAAAAGCAGGTCCCAGGTACGAATCCACAACTCTGAATTGCTGCGAAGTGCCTAGATCTAGGGATTCACGAATGGACCTTCTTTTCTCCATGGAAGAACTAGACGCCACCATGGCCGGTTGCAGACGGTCTTCATCGCCGGGGCCCGGTGGAGTAACATACTCTGCACTTGCAAACCTTGGTCAGGAGGCTCGACGTGTTCTTTTAGACTACTTGAACTCATCATGTTGTGCGGGTACAGTTCCGGACTTGTGGAAATCAAGTCGTCTGGTTCCAGTCCTTAAACCTGGAAAATCGCCGCTTCACTTAGTATCGTACCGCCCAATCCCATTGGCTAGTTGCGTGGGCAAACTCATAGAAAGGATGGTACTAACGTGAATTGAGTGGTATCTGGAGCGCTATCAAATATACCCAGCTGTAATGCCCGGGTTTCGGCAGGGACGTTCTTCTATTTATAGCGTGATTGACCTGATTTCATCCGTTCAACATCAGAAGCATCTGAAGCGCTTCACCGCGGCCTTGTATCTGGATGTTAAAGGGGTGTATGTTAACGTCACTCATCAAGCTATTTTGGACTCCCTGGAAGCTGAAGAACTTGGTGGTCGCATGTTATGCTGGATACGCAGTTATCTATCCAACCGATCACTATATATGCACACTGAGGACGGACCAACATCTTCATATTACACTACCCGTGGGGTCCCACAGGGTGGAGTGCTCAGACCAACGCTTTTAAATCTTGCGCTTGTCGGCCTTGTCGAAGTACTACCACAGTCGGCGAGAGTCTCAGTCTGTGCAGACAATATTTCTATCTGGGCATAGGGAGTTACGCGACCACAAGTTCAAGCAAGGCTTCAAAATGTGGCAAGCATTCTTGCGGCCTACCTCCGCCTGCAAGGCCTGGAGATTTCTGCTGAAAACTGTTCCGTTGTTGCCTTTACACGCAAGATCATGTCCCATTACCTCGTACGCATAAATGGGTCAACAACACCCTATGAGAGAAGCCATCGCTTCCTTGGAGTAATCATCGATCGTAATCTAACATGGAGCCCACATGTCTCGTACATGAAAAGGCGACTGACATCGATTGTTCACGTTCTATCCTTTCTCGGAGGGAAGTCGTGGGAAGCATCAGTGCACTCCATGCTCCAGCTGTACACCGCATTATTCATGGGATTCCTTCGGTACAGAATCCGTGCACTAGGAAAATTGAGGAAAACGAAGGTACGGTGTCTGCAAAGTGTTCAGGCTCAAGCTCTGCGGACGTGCCTAGGACTGGTAAAATGCGCGTCTACAGCCGCAACAGTACTCATCGCTCAGGAGGATCCAGTGACTGCCCATGTCAGAATCGAAGCCTTGAGAGCGAATATTCGTCACCTCTCTCGGATTCCCGCGCACCAACTTTCCAGTGTTCCATGGTAACCGGCGGAGTACATCGTTTGCGAAAATTATTGATGCCCATCGCGACTTCCTACCAAATAAATTTACAGCAGCCTGTCCGTATTCTCCGGATTCTCCATTATGGAGTCTGCACCAAACTCGTGTGCTTCTTTCAACACCAGGCATCAAAACGAAGGCTGATATATCAACGGCAGCACTGAAGAGACGATTCTAGAATATTTTCATGAGAAACACGGACACCGACTGCTCGTATACACCGATGGCTTAGTGACCTCTTCCAGTTCCTCGGGCTCCGTATTCATCCCCGTAAGGACTATCGTTAAGAAAGTGAAAACATCACAACGGACTTCATTGACTGGTGAAGAACTTACTGCTATTCGTTCCGCCATTGAGCATACCAGTGAAGGAACACCCCAGCCCTCCAAGCATTATAAACTGCTCTTCGTCATGGGTCCCATGAACAACTAGTCGCCGAAATCCTAAAGCTCCATCACACAGCCATCATCAAAGGGGCCGATATTGTTTACCAATGGCTGCCAGGGCACAGCGGCATGGCAGGCAACCACCGCGCGGACCAGGCCGCGCGAACTGCTCACCGTGAGGGTCATTGTGTGTCCATCCCCACCTCGAGTGCCGACGCAGCGGGTAGCCGTGGACCACTGTCGTGGGACATCACGCTTGCCGCGTGGAATTCAGGCAATTCTCGCATTCGCGTTTGAAAGCCTTGCACCAAGATCTAAAGCTTCGGCTTCCATCCGGCATACCACGAAGGGAAGCAACTTTGTTGTGTCACCTGTGGCTTGGTGTAGATTTCACCAATCGCCAATACTTCTTAATAGGTATGGCTGTGTCTTTACATAGTGACTTTAATTTCCCGCAACTTTCTTTTCTCCTTCCACTTTTTCTCCTCTCATCCCTTCCCCCCGCGCAGGGTAGCAAACCGGCTATTCGTCTGGTTAACCTCCCTGCCTTTCCTCCTCCTCCTACTCCTCCTCCTCTGGTTAGCTCAGTTACTAGAACGACTGCTCAGATGAAGCTGCGGTTCCGGGTTGCAACCCCGGACCAGGACGAATTTTTCTTGTACTACGCAGTTCCCGGCGAAGCTTTATAGCATTCCTGTGTAGACGTATGACTACGCTTCGGTGGATGACAATGATTAATTTGCTGCCTTATTGCCTTGAACTTGTATGCGGCTTTAATTTTACTAACAATAACTTTTTTATATTTTCCTGCCGTAATATTTAACTTTTTTATTGCCTTATTATCGTAGATCACATAAGTACGTGCGTTGTATGTAGCGTGTCATGCTCCGCTGTGTTTTGCAGCATCTCGATGCCCAGATGCTATTTCTGTTTGTGCGCTATGCAGAGAGAAGTCTTTAACGAGGTCAGTTGTTCGGCTGAAATTCTCCTGGGTGAAAGCTAGCGAGCCTGAACGTCTCATTTGCCTACTAACTTACTATTCGTGCATTCTCATTCACCTCCACGTTCTCCAGCCTTCTAACTCTGGCAGCTTTTCATTGTTGTTGTCCTTGGCTTGCATTCCTCTTTATTCTAATAATGAAAGTTTATCTTCTCCATACGTTCTAAACGGCAAGCCTGTTTGAACCGAAATAACGAAAGGCTATTTACAGCAATCTTATGTAATTTATACACACCAGGCGACAAGCCTACCACAGTTTGAGTATCTACATACTCGTGTTATGTTGTCTCCTGGAGAAGCTAAGCAAACTTTTGTTCAGTCACTATTATGAGTGTTTTAAATTGTGCATTGAAAATAGAAACTCAAGCACAATAATATACATGCATAATATTGCTTATTTTTATATGAGTAAAAGCTGATGAAATTAATTCTGAGACAGTTGCTCTCGGTTGCACAAAAGTAACTTTAAAACACGGAGTTGGTTTCCGAAAACTCCCAGATAAAAAGCTCTGCCTGCTAGCACGCTAGCTCTTTCAAATTCAGCGCGACACATGAGGCAATGATGAAGTATAGCAACACACAACTAGCGCTCACTTTCTAAAAATTGTTTTGATGATGAGGACGGCTTCTTCGTCCGTGTATCGTGTGCTGTGCCGGACGTCGCGACGTCCAAGCGTTTCTCTCACTCGGCAGAGTACACGTGCATTATGACGGCGTGTTCTTGTTTCTAACAATGACGTCATTGTTTCGCTGTCCACTTACTTTATAGAGGGCACTAGGGTCGCACAACAAGCCGCCATATTTTGAGAGAGAGAGAAGCTCTTTAATAAAAAATAGAGTTGCATGCCATATTTTGAAGTCATAAGCTAGGCAACCTAGGCACCACTGCACATATACTTAGACAGTACACTGATGTGTGGGCCACTGTGAACGAATTAGCTGCGAAAATCAAAAGGAGTGAACATCAAAATGGCGGAACTCGGACATTCCGGCTTTGCATCAATCATGGAGGAAGGAAACCACAGGAGAGGCCCTTGCCAAACAACAACATGGGAGAAAAGGATGGATGAAGTGACGTGGTTTTTCTTCATCTGGAGGCAATCTTGTCCGGGCAGCTTGTTTACAAACCGGGCGGCAGCAGCGGGCCGCGGCGTACCATTTGAGGTGCGGCGTAGGCGAAACTGCTCGAGTTTCTGTTTTTGGTGGTGCTCACAGGCTGACGTTGACGGCGTTCGCCCACGTCTCAAGGTGGAATTCAGCGCAAAAACCTTACTGCATGCCCGGATTTGAATGCGCTCGACGACAACCATTGCACAGGCATTTCGTCTACTGCGACACTGCTCGGAGCCGTCGGGATACCGCCGGTGTTCACTGAGGAGCATACGGGCTGTTCATTCTCCATTGGTTCAATACGGCGTGCGCTGCTGAGTGTTCGTCGGCTTGTAGTGCGAGAGTTTCGTGTTTTGCGCGTGCAGTGTGCGTGGGCCATTTGCGCTCCCGTTTCCATCGGCAGTGAAGCTGCTACTTACACGTCTTCTTGAAACGCTCCAACGAATGCAACTGGTGTTGATTATAATTCAACTGCCAATTTTGTTTTTCGGAAATTGCGCTTGTGTTCGCAGCAGGGGCCATAACAAGAGCGGAGATTTTTATTGGAAAGGAAGCAGCTGCGCTCGCTTTGTTTTTAGTATACAGAAACTTTGTTGCATGCCCGTTTGAAGCGTATAACATCTGACGCGTCTGGGAGCTAGTTGCCTCGGTGGCGTGCCGGGCTGAATTGTATTCGTTCATATCGTGGTCAAGTCGGTATATCCGATCGCGTGCTATTTTTAGACCAGTTTCCTGTAGCAGGTATTGCAATTGCTTCTCTGGCTGAGACCATGGTCAAAAAGTGCGAGAACGGCGAAGCTCGAATTGAATTTCGAGGCCTTTTCTCTCACGTGTTTACTGAGACCATGTTGTGTGATAGTGTTATTTGTGGTAAAAAGCACTTAGTGAAATGAGGATCCACATGTGCATTGAATTTCAGGGATGCCTGCGGTTATGTTGAAGAAAAAGAATTCCACGAGTTCATTACGTACAATAAATTCTCTTTTATTGCCTGTATTGTTGATCACAAGTAAATTGTGCCACTGTGCAGTAACATTACAAGCTAGTAATTCATCAAGTAGCTAAAATTGGTGCGTACAGCTGCAACTATGCACGTTAAACATGAAATACAGCACTGAAATATAGCACAGCAATATGAAACATACTGCAGCCACTGGGTGCTTATAAAATTCTAGAAGCAGCCTGAAAAGCTCCGGTCATATATATTATGCATCAAACTAGATCTGTGCATGTGAACAACTCTGTGTTGCACTGACACATTTGGTGGATTTAAGGATTATTCTTAAAGAGGGCCCGCCCTATTTGAAACATGTATTTCTTGGATTGTTTTCGAAAAAGGGTTCAGCATGGCTTTTCTAAGTAAAACTATTGGCTTTGGGAGGAGGGCGACACCCCCACTGCCATATATCCTCCCCTGCCTTGCTACTATAGGCACTTCGGCCCTCTCTGTTTCTGTCACCTCTTCGAGTTGTGTCAGTTCTTGGAGTTGTGAATCAAAAAGTCATTGTTGGCACGGGCACCTTTATGAACATGTTCTGATACTACATTTTGCATTCAGGGTCAAGAACTCTAACTTTTTAGTATATTTGCCCATCCTCACTGCTGTATGAGAAAGCATCCTGGCCTGGGCAGCTACACAAAAGCATGTTATGAAGATAAATACAGTATTCAAGATCAAAAAGAAAATACTGCAGGATTTTTGTTGTCCTCACTGCTTTACCAGAAGGCCCTGTTGACACAGCTGCCCAAATATACGCAACGGAGACAGGTTACAATTTGCAACATTCAAAAACAAGAGCAGCATTAAAAGGCAGGCTGAACACTAAGCTGGGGTGTGACCATGCATGGCATCATTGCAGACACGTGTACAATCATTCACCATAAAACTAAGAGGGCTTTGCTACAGAGCGTGATTAAAGTGGGGCCAGTGTGTGGGCCACTGTTATGCGAGCATAGCATGCAAACAACCCGACATTAAAAAAACTTGCTGATTGATGTCATGCACGAAGCTCTAAATTCATTCTAGCAAAGAAAGATTTTTTTTACAACCTCATGAGCACATTTGACAGCGGTCCACTTAAAAATCATTATTCTCTCGAATACAAAGTGTTGCCTCGTGCCCGCAAGCTGGACGCAGAAAGCTTCCAGGGAGAGAGCCATGTACTAAAAATTTTCAGGGAGCTTTAGTTTAAATGCAGTACTTTACACTGTCATGACCTGGCATTGCTCGAAAACGTGATACACTGCCTCTATGGCATCATTTTACTACAATTTGTGATTTCACTCTTACACAGTTCCGTAAAAACAAACTCCACAGCAACATATAACACAAGAATTTCTTGCACTGGAGAAAAAATACAGTGCTTTCACAACTTTTTATGCAGATGGCTCAGAAAGCAGATATTTACTTTGTACGGGTAGTGATAAAAGGAAATTGGAATGAAATAGGCTTCCACAGTGCGCAGCATTTTTCGCTGTCGAATGTTACACTGTCTGTGTAGCCATTGAACAAATAGCAAATGAGAACCCAAAAAGGGTATTATTTACACAGACTCCTTAAGTTTACTTACGGCTCACCACTCTAGAAATGCAATCAGACCTATACTTGGTGATCTTATACATAACATAGTAATAGCTACAGCTGAAGGACAAAACACAAAATTCTGCTGGGTACCGAGTCATATCGGACTCAAAGGCAACTACAGGGCAGATTTTTGCACTGTTCAATCTCGTGCCAAGGAAATAAAAAAGTAAATATGACCCTTAAGGATTGCATCAAATTAGTACAAAGGAAATTAAGAAAAAAATGACAGACAGCTTGGAACAATAAAGTAAACAACAAACTGCATTTGGTAAATCCAGTTCTAGGTGAATGGAAGTCATGTTTGCACCAGGAGCATTTCATTGAAGTTATTATATGACTTCTTCGCATAGGACACATGCACATCACATACAATTTTCTATTGACAAGATGAGAGAAACCAATTTGTGAAAAATGTGGAGATGACCTAACAGTAAATCACATTTCATACTCATGCACAAAACTTGAAAAACTTAGGGATAAATATTTTACTTAGTTTTGTAATGAACACTTTCCTTTACTCCCAATGTTTCTTTTGAGTGAAGATGCCGTTGGTGAAGGAACCGCGCTAAGTACGGGACAGGAGACAAACACGGAAGCACAAACACGGGCACTGACTATCAGCTGAATATTTATTTCGGAGCACAATATATATCAGGTGGCAGTTAGGGGGCGGTACATTGAGGAATGCGCGGTCACAGGGAAACAGTAGATAGTCACGTCAAACAATAAATTTAACCAACACCTGAAGCTGAGAATGACGGATTGGTGAAGGCGATAAAACCGATAAAAGCTGCACGGCGTAGAGGGCCGTCACGCAAACTAAGAAGAAACAAATGAAGGATTAAACAGGATGCGAAAGTATGGCGCTAAAATGGGGTTTTGAGTGTTTAAAACTGATGGAAACGATAGTAAAAGCAAGATAAAAATGTGGTGTAAAGGGCCAAACACATAAAAAGGAAAAGACATTCAACAAATCTGAAGCTTAAAAGTGGCCAAAAAGGTTAAAAAGTCTGTTAAAACCAAAAACGAGGAAGGTTGGCTGCTAAAACACAGAAATACGAAGGGTCAAGCCGCCGCTCAAGCGCATGGCCAGCTGCCCTTAGCAACATCAAATTCTTTCTCAGATAGGCAGATAGACAGAGTACCAACAAAGTAGACCTTTGCACGACAGATTTCAATGGCTTCAATTATCTCCCTAGATAAACAATCTCGTCCTTTGCCGATAATCGCGCCTTCATCGTACACCGGGGTGCACGTTTCGCTTTTACATTTCTTGCAGTGTTTGCCAAGGTTCCTGGAGATAGCAATACAGCTTATGTTATCTTTGTGTTTTTGCAGCCTGATATTTATGCATCTCCCCGTTTTACCAATGTATTTCTTTCCGCAAGTCGGGGGACTGATTATATGACACCTGTGGCGCAAGAAACGTGGGGATTACCATTACTTCCACCTGATATATGATGTGCTCCGAAATAAAGATTCATTTGATAGTCAGCGGCGGCTGCGTTTTTATGGAGGAAAAACGCTAAGGCGCCCGTGTGCTGTGCGATGTCAGTACACGTTAAAGATCCCCAGGTGGTCGAAATTATTCCGGAGCCCTCCACTACGGCACCCTTTTCTTCCTTTCGTCTTTCACACTCTCCTTATCCCTTTCCTTACGGCGAGGTTCAGGTGTCCAGCGATATGAGACAGATACAGCGCCATTTCCTTTCCCCAAAAACCAATTATTATTATTATTTGTTAGTCAGCGCCCGTGCTTGTGCTACCTTGTTTGTCTTCTGTCCCGTACTTAGCGTTGTTCCTTCACCATGTAATACCAACTAACCCGTCAACTCGCTCTTCTAAAGATGCAGTGGTTGGCGCGACATGTGTTTTTGCTTTTTAAGAGAAGCAGGTTTTCTCAGCAAACTCTATAGTTTTGACCACTGATTCGCTTCTTTTTTTATACACCTGAGCCACCTTCTCATTTATGAGAAGGCTGCGGTTTTGCTTTACTGGTTGGAAGGCTCAACATCCTTGTGCAGTCAAGGATGTCTGATGAGACTACCCGACCGGATTCAAAGTTCTTAATATTAACCATTCAAAAATTTTCTTCCTTCCTTCATCATTAGGGAATGCAAAACAATAGTTTACGCCCTCTACACCACCGATAATCAATATTTCTGAAAAGGTCTGCAGAAAACAATTTTCCATAACTTGAGTATGGCACATGATAGCCTCAGTTGCCAGTGTGCCATAAAACACAATACAACACTACTTTACACTGCATTAAGGTGGGGTAGTTGGATTGGAAGCATCATGAAATACACAGCGCGATCCAAGACACACAACATAAAAAAAGAAATGAAGGATTGTACACGGCACAAAGTTACAAGTTCTATTTCAGTGGCACCATTGGTAACACTTTATATCAGAAAAAAAGAGAGAAGACAAACAAGCATGCTCTTCAAAGTGTAAGCCAGATTAGGTTTCCTTTTCTTCTGCTATATTTTGGCAGCAGCTGCATATTTTCACACAATTTCAATGAACTAAAATTTTCTGCCCTTCACTTCATCTGGTGAAATTAACCTTCTATCCCTGCGATTAACACGAGACTAGGATGAACCGGATGTAAGTATACTAGTATATATCACCAAGTGCCGCCTGCAAGATACCCAGGGACACACCTCCGCCGTTGCAAAACGACGCAGGCAAAAAGCGACGAAAAACATTGCCTACCATGGTGGGCCACCGCAATAAGTGAAAGTTCCTTCCCGCACTTACCGAAGTTGCGATAAGAGCCTTCGCCGAATGTTACTTGATTATGGCCATGAAAGGCCGGACTGTTTCGTTCGAACAAGAGAGCGGGGATGGCGCGGAGACGACGCGGCAAAGAGCAATCACTGGAAGGAGCCGAATGTCTCGCACAAACGCTTCCGACGTTTCCCGCACATGAACAACGGCCAGAAACCAAGCGCCACTCGCACTGGAGTCCTCTTAGGCGGGCTCCTTCGCGAGGTTTGAAACGCGCGCGCGGAGAAACGTAAACAAGAGCGCGGATATAAATAAACAAGAGTGCGCCCGGACATATAGCGCCGAGCTCGTTTCCGGTTTGAAAAAATATCACGTGACAGTCTCTCCTCTCATTTTTCCTTCCTACATGGCATTAACGCTACCGCGTTTGGTTTCCCATTTTCCGCTCAAAACATTCTTGCAGCCTTAACAAGGCGTCTTGCCCCCTCCCTTAAGCTCAGTCAGCCAAATACAAGAGCACGAGGCAGCATGAAAGACGGCGGCACCAGAGCATTTAAAATCCAATTCAACGTCAACTCTTTCGGATTGCGTGTTCGATATCGGAAAGACTCTCAACCACACTTCACATTTGAGTGGAAACTCTGCGCTTGACCGCCTAGACCACTGCACAGATAAAGGGTCAAGCGCCCAGCTAGAGCCCTGATCCACGGCATGCCTATTGGGCGCGGCGGCGGCTTTTCCTAATAGGCGTGTACTGCTGTCACTGCTGCAGTCACTGGATGTCCAGAAACCAGGAGTTGTGTTTTGCAAGGATTGTTTTTAAGACTGACTCGCCTGCCTCTTTGCTACTAGTCACTGTGCCATTGGCACGGAACCTGGGACTGAATTTGTTCTCTACCTTTCTCCCACGCCTTCAAGTTGAAGGCAATAAATATATAAATAAAAAATATTGAGCCAGGAACTAAAGGCATTTCAAACTTTAGCCTCAGAATAGTAGTCGTGACAACAAAAAAATTGGGCACATATAAGCTCCGCCTGTAAGGGTTAAGACGCGATGTGTCCTGGCAACAGCCCCTCTTGCCCACAAAGACACGGACCCTGTTTTCATACTAGGTGAGAGTACACAACGTACGTCTGTTTCCAAGATCCAGGCAATTCGATTTCCGGCTAATTATGCAAATTTTCTTTTCAGCGCTTTTCATTCACTCAAATGTAGATATATATGTTTGTTCTATCGGAGGTGAGGCCTGTCAAGCCACAAAACCGTGACTTTTTTCTGTCCAGCCTTATCACAGTTTGCTGTACAGTGTTTTTTCTCGCATGTTTCTATGACGTAGAATTTTGGCTGTAGTAGAATAAAGAAACTAAAACTCAACCTCAAACAAGTACTAACGACATTACAGTCATGTAACGACCAGCTAACTGCATTTTTCTAAAGTTTTAATCACATTTCAAACCCGACGGTTCACGCGCGACGCAGCCGCCTTTTCGACCAATCCGGAGGTTTTGCTAACAACGGCCGCCGCCGAGTTTTCTGCAGAACGGGACTCTTAATGCTGTCACTTTGAAGGGAGCTGCCCGGTGACCGCTCAGCCTTAGACCGCGCATTCGAACACTACCCCAGCGCCTACGCTAAATGATATCTTGCGGGCCACGGGTTACAAATTCGTGTGCCCGCGTGCCGTAAATTTCGGTGTGGGTGTGCCCAGGCAAGGCTAGGATCACTTACGAAGATACACGTGCGCAGGTTCATGCTTTCGCGTTTCTTCCAGCTCTGTAAGGTGCCCCGTACATGCGTAAGTGAGCGAAACGGCGCTGGAATGTATGTATACGTGTGAACATATGCTCGTACAATTTACACCGTATGACAAAGAGGGCCCACGGATCGTGAAATATTGATATCCACATGACATCTTGTCGCCTCCTTAAATTGGTACCTTGTCGAGATTTTCCTAAGTGACCTACATTAGTCGCATCAGTGCAGAAAGGCAGTTTACGAAGCAGGTGGGAGCGGACGGTAAGAAACATAGGAGCCTTCAAAGACTGCCGATGGAAGCCGCCGCTTAAAACTAGGCACGTTTCATGAAAGCTGCCAAGTGACGTCCTCAGTGGTGCGGCAAGCTAAAAGTGCTGCCTTGTTTGCGAAACGTCTGACCAAGTAATTACGCAATAATGATTTTTGTAATGGATGATATCGTGCTGGTTTCATGAATGAGTGTGACATGAAGAAAACGTTTATTATTGCGTTTAGACACATCACTTATTCGTTATGGGCCGTTTTGGTGTTTTTCGTTGCTGCTGTAGGCCGGCTCTTAGCGAGGGAATGCGTGCATATGAACATCACCGACTGTACATACACTACTCTGTTCGCAGAACTCCAGATCGACGTATTACTTGGATCCTGATGTCGACCGGCTTGGAGAGGTGAGTCGCTTGATGCGACGACGGATTAATTGTGTTTGGTGGCGTCCACTTGGAAGCATGATACGAGAAAAGCGGTCGAAACCGGAAAGAGAGGGCTAGATGAATTTCAATTTTTTTTTTTGCGAGACGCGTAGCGAAGCGGTCGGCGGGGTTTAATGGCAACGTGCGCACCTCTCGATGACGCCGAAGGTTAGGCACGGGCTGCATGCACAGGATGGTGAAGCAGTCGCAGACTAGCTTGTCCCGCGCTTCGTCACGCGCGTCGTCATAACCGACACCGACTTCGGCACCGCTCGTAGTGTAGCTGAGACACTGCGGTAGCAGCTGTTTTTTCGGTAAAAGTTCCTGAATAAGTCCATGTGACGAGCTCCTTAGTGTGCATTCATAATGCTGGGTCAGGAATGTAGGAAGGTCGGTCTTCGTCAACTTGCTATGATGCAATATATTGTCACGACCTGAGGAGCCTTGCAGGTAGCCGTCGGGCAGAATATAAGACAGAGTTTTTTAATTAGAGAGCCAGGGTCCAGGTCACAGGGCCAGAGCGCCTCGAGAGCCAACCACCGCTTCGTCGTCGTTTCGACCAAGCGTGGAGGCCGCGCGGCGCGTTAGGCACGTGGAATTATTCCCTATCCCCCCCCCCCCCCCCCCCGCAAAAGCAAACATCGTCTTGATGTGGAATGGGTTATGTACAGGGAGAGAAGAAGGAAAAAACACGAAAAATAGCGGAGAGGTGAACTATCATCTGGCGCTAGTTGAGAGGTGAGAAGAGTCAAGCTCGCACGTGGGGTAAGGAGATGAAGGTACGAAACACAGCGTGCACACAGCGCTCAGCCACGCGAAAAGTACGGTTTTAGGCGCACTACAGGACCACTTCAGGCCATTGACGTTTACGGTCGTCGACCACAGTTCCATCGGAAACAACTTCGCAGTTGACGCTGTTCAGGCGGCGCAGGGCTTTCTACGGGCCGAAATAACTATTGATAAGCTTTTCGCACAACCCCTTGCGGCGCACGGGTGTCGACACTAATACCTGATCACCCGGCTCGTAGTGCACGTCCCTGAGCCGAAGGTTATAGTGTCGAGTATCGACAGATTGCTGGTCCTTGATGTTCTAGCGGGCCAGCTGACGGGCTTGCTCTGCTTGTTCACGAAGTGGCCTGCTTCAGGGGGCACCTCTGCATCGCCGTACGGGAGCATAGACGAGATGGAACGGGGTAAGCTAGGTGGTTTCCTGCATCGCTGTATTATATGCAAATGTGATGTACGGCAAGATCTCATCCTACGTTTTATGTTCAACGTCAACGTACATCGAGATCATGTCCGCTAATGTTTTGTTGAGCCGTTCCGTTAGATCATTGGTTTGGGAATGATAAGCTGTTGTTGATCAATGAGCTGTATGGCTAAGCGTTACGTCGTCACGTAAGAGCCGGGCTGTAAACACCTTGGTCAGTAATGATGGTCGATGGGGCGCCGTGTCTAAGCACGATGTCGTGCATAAAGAAGTGGGCAACTTCGGCGGCAGTACCTCGCGCAAGGGCCTTCGTTTCAGCGTAACGGGTCAAGTAGTCTGTGGCGACTACGATCCACTTGTGGCCGGTCGACGAGAGAGGGAATGGCCCCAGAATGTCTATGCCGACTTTGTCCAATGGTATTTGTGGTGGCTCAATGCACTGAAGCAGTCCAAGAGGCTTGAGCGCCGGTTTCTTTCGCCGCTGGCATTGCCGGCATGTGCGGACATAACGCTTGACGCTTGAAGTGATTTATAGCGGACAACTGGGCTAGTTGGTGATCTTTAGATTCAATGCACATGGTAACTAGCGCTAAAGACAAGGACAGAAGAAAGAAACACGGTGGTGTCCGTCTTTCTTCTGTCCTTGTCTGAAGCGCTAGTTACCATGTGCTTGAAGTGAGCTGGGGCCAGTAGTACTTCTTCCGGATTCGGGACAAAATGCGTGTAACACCAAAGTGGCCGGAAGTCGGTTCATCATGGTAGGCAAGGAGAACTTCATTCCGTATATCTGACGGTATGATAAGCAGGTAATTTGCCGGACTGGAAGTAGAGTTCTTTTTATAAAGCACCCCGCTTCGGAGGCAGAGCGATAATTGTTAGTGGACAGTAAGCAGCCAATCCGGCATCCGGCCAAAAATGTGCGCATCTGAGCAGCGACCAAGAGAGAAGTGGGACGGCAGAATTCTTTGTAACCGGTTTCTTTTGATGCCAGGAGTCAGGTGTGTGGGTGAGATTAACAAGTTTTCCAGTAACAATTAGGCAGCAGTTGGCGCAGAACAGGGTTAACTGGAAGTATATGGGAGAAGTGTTTGTGCTGCTGTAGATTTGGGCTCATGACAGTGATGGTGATGTTGATTTTTGCGTTTATCTTAGCGGACATATCTCGTTATTCTCGTTTGATTATATTATTCGTGGACTCTAAGTGAAGGCAGTTTTCCGAAATGTACTCTTTGCAAAGAACCTACAAAAGCAGCAGTAGAGCGATTGCGCATTACATAAAATGGCGGGCTGCCGAAATAAACCTGCAGGGATGTGGTCTCGTTACAACTTGAAAAAAACTGAAAAGCATATATTGTAGTGCAATAATTTCAAATAGTTCTTTTATCTGCGCAATTTATTTTCTAGTTCCGCTAGACTGAGGTGACTGCTGTGTTAAATTCTCAGATTTCCCTAGTGCGCTGCCGAGTTTCGCGGTCAGCGGCGTACATGGCAAACGGCACGAGAAGAGGATCTAATACAAGACGTGCGCTGGCAGCAGGCACCGAGGATTTTCCCCTCTACTAAGAAGATTAGGACAAAACCGCCCATCGCTGCGCCTGGCCGCGCCTTGGGTCTGTCCGTTAGACTAATCAGCAATTCAACTAAAATGCTGCATTTTTTTCTGCTTTCGAAAGATGCAGACAGAGACGCCACGCCAATGAGAGTCATTACAGGCGCAAATTTTTAAATTCCTTGAGGGGTCGTCAAATGCGAGGCTGTGGCTACAAATGCTGTTGCCGAAAAAAAAGAGAAAAAGGCAACAGAAATTGCAAGTGGGAAAATTCAAATGACAATTGTAGACCAAAAAAAAAAGCTGAATATAACGGACGAGAGCAAGAGGGCAATAGCAGCAGCAAGGGCAGCCTGACGAGACCATCTAAATCTTGTCCGCTATCATTGCAGCCACAGGTGCGTGGCCAGCATTCACCGGTGTTGGAAGCAACCGTCGACAAGAAAGCCAGCCAGTGTGACGACGACAATACGCGTCGGTGACGTCACGTCCACCAGGCAAGCGCTTGCTACAAAAAGGGCCGCGTTTTTACCACCGAGGAATCACTTGGCAGCAGCAAGGGTAGTCTGAGGAGACTACCCTTGTCCAATCAAAATCTTGTCCGCTATGGCTGCAGGTTAGAACGTTTTCCATTCAGTGAACTGCCATTTCTGTCCTTACTGCCCAAACTGCTGCCAACGCCGTTGCTTGCGTGCATTGTTTGTTGAATTTGAGATGGGTGAATCTCCTGAACTTGGGAAGGAAATGCGCGAATTTCAAGCTATGCTTGAACGGGATCTAAGAAAAGAGCCAAGGGAAGTGAAAGCAAGTCTCGAATTTTACATTAAAAAATTCGACAGCACGCAAGAAAGTAATGAGCTCGCAAAAGTAACCAGAGAGCTCCAAGTGGCTAGTGAAAAGCTGTTAGAAGAATGTCAAGCGCTCAAACCGCAAGTTTTACAGCTCGAGGATTGAGTGACTCTCTCGGAGCTGTATTCAAGGCATCCGAACCTTACGATTAAAGTGATACCTTTCTCTAAAGAAGAAAACCTTCCTGATGCTCTTGAAAAAAATAGCTGAGGTTTTAAAGGGGCCTATGGGGAACCTGCACTGGCAAGGTGACACTGCAATTGTTCCATTCGGTGACTCAAAACTGCTTTTGTCAGCCGCTTGGGTCGCTAAAAACGCGAGAACACATACCGCGCGATTTGATACCCGCGTTTGGCTGACAGCATTCATTGCCTAGCTTCTCTCGGCGTAGCCCAGATAGCTGACGAACGGCACGTGCGCCTTCGACAGAGCGCGGAGGCTCACAACAATAAGCACCTGAAGATGGCGCGGAAAAGTACTAATAGTACTACCCAAAACTGCTTGCTCTTCTCGCTAGGCAGTGTGTTCTAGCGCTGCAATCGGCACCGCAAACTTCAGCGCAAGTTCCCCATTGCGGAAGGCGACATTGAAATTTGTGATAGTGACCCTGCAAAAAAACCCCACACTGTACCGAATATTCTTGTACAGTTCAAAAGCCGTCCCAAGCGAGAAAAACACATAAGTGTGCATGTCAACTGAGGACCTGGGCTTTTCACCCAGCTCGCGTCTCTTCTTCAGCGAGCATCTTTGTCCAGCACTAAAACGAGTACTTGGCATGGCTATTGAACAAAAGAGTGGGCACGGCGAAAGCACAAGGATTAGGCGCCTCAGAAGCCCCTTGTGTTTCATTCAGGCCGTTCGCATCATCGCTGCAAAGCGTTCACCAGGCGAATCATGCTGCGGCTTTCCTGTCGAAGCGGCCGAGCAGCACGAACCCGGGAGCAGCCAGTCAAAGGACAACACCTGCCGAACAGAAAATACGGACCTGCGCACTTGGAAACTTCATCTTGCTGATTATCACGACCCACCATTATCTACGTCATCAGCTCCGGTGACTCTATATATGGACCTCCCGTGCTGTGCAGTCAGTGGCCACGGCGAAAGCACAAGGATTATGCGTCTTACAATCCCCTTCTTGTTTTTCATTCAGGCCGTTCACATCATCACTGCAAAGCGTTCACCATGCGAATCATGCTGCGGTTTTCCTGTCGAAGCGGCCGAGCAGCACGAACCTGGTAGCAGCCAGTCAATGGACAACACCTGTGGAACAGAAAATACGGACCTGCGCACTTGGAAACTTCAGCTTGCTGATCATCACGAGCCGCCATTATATGCGTCATTGGCTCCGGTGACTATATATATGTACCTCCCGTGCTGTGCAGTCAGTGGCACGGCGAAAGCACAAGGATTAGCGTCTCACAAGCCCCTTCTTGCTTTTCATTCAGGCCGTCCTCATCATCGCTGCAAAGCGTTCACCAGGCGAATCATGCTGTGGTTTTCCTGTCGAAGCGGCCAAGCAACACCTACCGTGGACCAGCCAGTCAGTGGATAACACCTGTGGAACAGAAAATCCGAAACTGTGCACTTGTAAATTTCAGCTTGCTGATTATCGCGAGTCGCCACCGTCTACGTGATCAGCTCCGATGACTAGATATATGGACCTCCCGTGCTGTTCAGTCGGTAGGCACGGCGAAAGCGCAGGAATTATGCGTCTCACAAGCCCCTTGCTTTCAATCAGGTTAGGGACAACCGTTCTGTTCACGCTACCATAGCGGCGATGTCTGTCTTCTGCTCCTGCCGTGCCCACGGCCCATGAGCGGAGTGCTTCTAGCAGCTTACCATTGTTTCTTAGACTTGCTTTCTTCTTTTTGCGATGTGGAACCAATGCTGGTCATAATCCTAATGAATCTATGCTTAAACAAATTATTGATGAACTGGGTGAACTGTAACGAACCACATAGTCTGTAAGGCAACACCTAGGCGAAAAAATTGGCAGGATAGTGTCTATCGAAAGGAAACTGGACGGACTCACTTCAACTGTCACAGAGTATTCCCAGAGAGTCGATGAACTGCAAAGCACTGTCCAAACTCTGCGCCGGAAAGTTGACGACTTAGATAACAGGAGTAGGAGAAACAATCTAATTATCCATGGCGTGAAAGAAAAAAATGAACAACACAAGCATCTAGAAGCATTAGTGCCTAAAAAAATTTTGAGTGACATACTGCAGGTGTCACATACCCGTCGAGCGAATCCACAGAATTGGAAGGCCCGCTGAAACGAAATGGCGCCCAATGATCTTTAAGTCGTTAGATGGAAGGGACAAGGGCCGGATTCTTCAAAACTGCAGCATACTGAAAAACACGGAATACAGAATCTCGGAAGACTTTTCGCCACGGGTTCAGTCGATACGCAAGAAGCTTTGGGTCAGCGCCCAACAGCAGAAAGCAAACGGTGAAACGTTCGGGCTGTTCTTTACAAGTTAAAGATAAACGGCAAGCATTTCCGATGGGACGAAACTCGTGGGGAGAGGGTGCCCGTAAGTGCTGAATGATAAGCCTGATAGGTCACTTGTAAATATAGCAGACATGCGCAGACTGCTGGAGAAACCCAGCCAACGACTAGATGTTCAACCCACTGCAGGCTCGCTTTCTTTTTCTTTGTTGAATATCAATACCAGAAGAATATGGAATAAATGCGATGACCTAGACACTCTCCTTATTACACACAACCCAGACGTAACAATCGTAACTGAAACATGGCTGAACGAAGCAATTCCAGATAAAGAAGTAATACCCAACACCCACGAGATAGTACGGCATGATCGCGGCAAAAGGGGAGGGGGTGTAGCTATATCGATAAAGAAAGAATCTGATTGCACAGTTATTCCTCATGACAAAGGAATCGAAATGTTTTGGATATTGCTTCGGTTTTGTCATCTTGAACATTTTTATTGGTTCTGTGTACAGGCCCTCCAATCTGACATTTTGGTTCTTGAACGATTGTACAATTTTATGGAAGAACATCGTAGACGTTATACTCACATAAAGTTGTCTCATGACTAACTTGCCAAGAATTAATTGTGAACTTCTGACGGAAGTAACTTCATGTCAATATTCCGATCTTTTGCTTGACATTGCCTTTGCATTCAATTTAAAGCACGTCGTGCAGTGGCCAACAGGTACTGCATCAGGTACAAGCTCGCTTCTTGATCTTGCGTTTATTGCGATGCTATTGAGAGACTCGGTTTCTCTATTGACGTCACCCCAGGTATTTCTGATCCCAAAGCAGTGCTTTTAAAAAGCAATATGGTGTGGCCGCCTGCTCTTGAGTAAAGAAAACCCTTTCTTTAATATAACAATGCACTAAACGAAAGGATTTTAGATTTATTGGAGCAAGACTACGATCAATTCATCGAAAAACACGCGGTTGGTCCCATGAATGTCAGCGACCTATGGGTGCACTTCAAGACTATTGTACATAAATGTATCGCAAGATGCGTGCGGAAGAAATATAGAAAAATGATTCGCACTACTCCATGAATTACGCGTGAAGTGATCCAGCTTAAATGTGGCGTCAAGCGCCTAGGATCGACACCGTTTAGAACAAGTCACGTTTCTTTGCAGTCCCTTCGCATAGAGCTGCGCATGAAAATAAAAGAATCTGGGCACGAAAATAAAAGAATGGGGGCACGACACCGCACGCTGCACCATGCTCAACCCACTGCTGACCTTACAGGTTCTGCTGTTCTGGCTGCCTGCTGCTGAATGCCCCTTCCCTCAAGTCCCGTCAACCGTTCTCGGTGCGGAGTGCGCGGTCAATGACTGTGTGCTCGGCACGGTACCCAGCGACGCTCCGAACCTAGCCCGCATACCGCTGCTCGCCTGGCAACCCATTCCTTCATCGACGTCATCAATCACCGAACCCGCCCACGCAGCATATATACCGCGACCCGCCGCAGATCACCTGGGGCACGATACCGCACGCTGCACCATGCTCAACCCGCTGCTGACGTTACAGGTTGGTTACCTGAACAATTCCATTGAATGCAAAAGTAGCAACCGCTGCCTTGTAGCTATGTCTTGCCCCTATGTGATCAAGTGATGTAGCGCTGTGCAAATTTGTTGTAACTGTATATTATCCTACCTGTTATCCCAACTGCTGTTATACCTATCAGGCGACGTGAAGCTCAACCCAGGACCACCGACATTATTTGATAATTCATCAGTTCTAGAAGCCCTCAAACGCCTTGAGGACGCACAGGTCAGCATGTCAAATGAGCTAAAAGAACTTAAGGCTACGCAAGACAACCACGAAAAGCTAATATCCGAACTAAACAACCGCATTTCTTTGTTACAATTTGATCATAAAAAAGTTACTAGCTGATTCGAAAATAGAAGAAATTAACGAAATAAAACGTGAGCTTCCAGTCCTTCAGGCCGCCAATATTGACGCAAGCAATCGTATGCGAAGAAACAACTTACTTTTCTTTGGCCTTAAGGACCGCGAAAAAGAAAGTTGGGAAGAGTCTGAAAAACAGGTACGAGCCTGTTTGTTGTATGTATATTGTTGTTGTTGTATATTGTAATTTCCAACGACGCTTCCGACTGTGGGCTTGGAGCGGTTCTACAACAGGTGGACGGACATGAACTGCATACTGTCACCTTCGCGTCTCGAGTGCTTTCGCCAGCAGAGAGGAAATATTCAGTAGGAGAACGCGAAGCACACGCGTGTGTTTGGGCTTGTGAGCGGTGGCATGTTTACCTGTGGGGACGCCATTTCCCCCTGCTGGCTGACCACCAAGCCTTGGTCACATTGCTTTCAACGCAAGGGACAGGAAGGCGTCCGTTGCGGGTAGCACGGTGGACAGAGCGCCTTTTACGGTACAACTATACCGTCAAGTATCGCAATGGGTCGAAAAACCGAGTAGCGGATGAACATCCACGTCTCCCCGCGTCCCCTTCGCAGGAAGAAGGAACTTTGTTAGACGAAGTGGTATCGGTTCTCTAAACTCCATCTTGCACCACGAGAGAACAGTTGGAGCAGGTCCAGTCTGATGATAGCGTGCTGCAACAAAACAAGACCTATGTCCAATCATTCTGGCCGGCGCGCAAATCCTTACCGCATGAGCAGCAACCCTTCTTCAGAGTACGCGATGAACTTTCAGTGGTGGACAATTTGATCTTGCGTGGAGAATGGCTTGTGGTACCCGCATCACATACGTCCCAGGTCATTGCCGCTGCTCACGAAGCAAATCTCGTAGTGGTGCGAACGAAATCACAGCTGCAAGAAATATTTTTGTAGCCAGCCATTTACAGGCAAGTCGAACTAGCGATCCAGATGAGCAGCATATGCCAGACCCCGGACAAGAGCACCAAGGTCACGGCTGCACCATTGGAACCGATCCCGTTACCAGACCAACTGTGGCTGAAGCTGGGAATGGACATTGTCGGTCCATTTGAGAGAGCGCCGCACGATTGCAGATACGCAATCGCGCTAGTCGACTACTATTGAAAATTGCCCGAAGTACACGACCCGCACGGTAACAAATTTCTTGCCGTAGGTGTTCGCGCGCGAAGGCTAGCCGGAAGAAATTATTTGCGACAACGGGCCACAGTTTTCATCCCGGGAATTCGAAGTTTTTCTAAAAGATCATGGTATCCACTTGAGACATTAGTCCGTGTACTACCAACAAGCAAATGGCCAAGTAGAGCGCCTTAACAGAGTTATTAAATGCTTCGTTCAAGTAGCTACACTGGAGCAGCGTCACGAGCGCCAGGCGATAACAGAATACCTGGGCGTCTACCGTTGCACGCCACACGCCACAACTGCAAGTGCCCCAGCTCTTCTCCTGCATAGACGGTTGCCAAGAGCTCAGTTGGATGTGGTGGGGCACCCGTCAGCCATATTCTTTTCTGACCCCGATTCGGAACTCCGCCACCTACGCGAGCGGGTGAAGCAAAAACAAAATTACAGTAAAAGATACATGGACGCTCGGAGGGCCCCTAGAGAAACCAGAATGGATGTGGGCGATCTCATCCGAGTCAAACCCACAATTTCCTTTAAAGATGACCTGGAATTATGTTGCCTAAGAAAAGTGATCAGCAAGAAGGGACCGAGGTCTTTCCGCGTTGACGACGGCAAAACGTGGAATGCGTCGAAGTTGTCAAAGGTGTCACGAGCGTCTGCTGCCCTTCATACGTGGGGTGAAAGAAACTGTACGCCTAGTGATGCAGGCCTCCGCCTACAAAGCCGGGCCCTACTCTGGAAGCAACCACCCAGGCATGAGCTGTTGCGGCAAAGCAGTCGGCCTTGGCACCTGTAACTGGCAGTGAGCCCAAGCTGATTCCAGTCGCCAGTGGTTCTCCTAACGAAGCAGATCCGCAACGAAGGGTACAACCACCAAGAAGTCGGCGACCCCCAGATCGCTACGGCTTCCAAGTGTAGGGTACGATAGGTGCTGGTGTTAATAAGAGCGGGTTAGATCCCTCGCGAGTGTTATACGCGTATTTCATTGGGACTCCGAAAGACAAACACTGAGATGGCTTGCTTTTTTTTTGCGGTTGTGTGTTTTTGTGCTTTTTGCTTTTCGTTACACCGTGCAGACAAGCACGCTGTTTTTACTGTAATTTTGTATAGAAGCACTAGCCTACTACTTTACTAATACGTGTACCTTTGTTTTTGTAAGAAAGGGATTATGTTGTATATTTGGTTTTGGTTTAGGTTTGTCGATCGCCGCCGCTAAGGGCACCAGTGTCACCCTACGTATATAAGCATGCGTATCCTTGAATAACGGGAAGTTGATGTGCGGGTTGCCTGGCAGACGCAGCCGCGTCTCATTCATCGGCGTCTCACGACGATATAACAAATGTATAGCTTCTTCAGCAAAGTGCCTGGGTGTGATAATGAAGAGTAATTTGCCAAGGAAACTGCACATCGATAATCTTATTAAGCAACTCGCCAGAAGCACAGGCATGTTATGGAAGGTTCGTTTCTTATTGCAACTTAGTGTTCGGCTTTTAATTTATAATGCGCTATTTCTATCAAGCCTTTCATACTGTCGCCCGGTGTGGGGCACGAAAACATGGTCAAACACTTATAGTTTGCACAAAATTAAAAAAGTCGTTCGCATTATTTCTAATGCCCCATTTTAGGCTCATACTTAACCCCTTTTCACGTCACTGAAATTAACACCAGTCAGTGACCTCCAGAAACGCTATGAAAGGAAACGGAAAAATCACGACACATTCTTTGATGACCTAGCTAACTTAGAGCCCAAAACTAATCATTGCTCAGCACGTAACAATGACATTTGGTACGTCCCATCCTCTCGCGCGAACTACGGTCGTCAAATGCGCGGGTATATTATTCGTAACCTGCTTAATTCGCACGGGGGGTCTCGAGCGCCTGATTATTATGCAGTGTAGCGTGCTGCGCACGTTATCCGAAAATTGTTGTACTTATTATATTTATTCTGTTTTTCATTTCCTGGGTTCATGCATTCGTTACCCCAAGCAGCACAAGTGATTGGCCCAACATTGGAACCGTATTGGCAAAGGCCGGCCCTACAAAGGGCCAGGATGGGACCATCCTGGTGCAATATTGGGCCGATGACCTGTGCTGCTTGGGACATGTTTAGTTCACCGTTATAAAATTTTTACTATCGTGACCTGTTGTGACTTAGAAGGGAATCTGATGATAGTGAATTTTTTATAACGCAAAAGCGTATGCGGCCAAAGAGTTCCATGCCACAAGGTATTTTTCGTCTTCTCAAGGTGGGGCCAAAGACCCATTTTCTAATAATTTCACCATAAAGAAGCCGAGCACCAGGCAGGAGAAAGCTTGTACCCGGCGGCACTGCGGATGTTTGTGTCCCTCGCTGGTACAATCACTGCAGATATTAGTGACCATTGCCCTGTTTTCATGCTTTATCGTTCACCCAAGATTGCGAACAGAAAACGCCCTGACGTTTTTACTTTCCAACGCATTTGAAACGAAGCATTTGAATCTTTCGAGCAAGACATTAGAACACATGACCGGTCGTTTATATTTAGGAAGCGAAATTCGAGTGATGCACACACAAGTTTCATTCAAACATTTATAGATATATACTGTGCGCACTGTCCCTTCTGAACCATCCACCAATCAAGAAAGGTAAAAAAGCCATCGGTGACTGCAGTTCACTTAGCCATGATAAGAAATAAAAACAATCTGTATCACGGATATTTAAATGAGTGCACACTGAATGCGTTCCATGAATTCAAAGCTGCTCGAAATAACAGTGAACTTCGACGTGCAAAGACTACCTACCTTGAGCACCTGTTTCTTGACTAACAAAGAAAAAACCGGAAGCCGCCTGGAAAGCGATCAACAGAGTCTTAGGTCGTCACACTGTCACATATATTAAGGAGCCTAAATTAAATTTTAAAGGAAAAAGGTGTGGAGAAGACGACACGAATTAACCGAAGAATAAAGAAGAGGAAGAAGAAACATTCGTTGAGGTGGAGAAAGATGATTGGTGGAGAAGCATACGGTGACGTGGAGAGAGATGATTGATGGAGAAGAGAAGAAGACGACGACAAGGCTTACGTGGACTAACACCGAGGCTATAACAGGGCGAGCGAGAGCGAGGCACATGAGGGAACAGCAGAGAAGCGGAGGCTCCGGCGGGTCGGGGACACTTTGGCTGGAAGAGAGCGACGCCGGCTACTGCTCCGGTGAGCTCGCGTTCTACGACTCCGCATCGTGGACTTCGTGCCGTGCCTGCGCCCATTCCGGGGAGACAACAGAGGACGCTGCCACCTGCTACGGCCAGGGGTGTCTCCAGCGCTGTTGCCACCCACGCCAACAACAACGGCATCACCTCCACGGGCGCTTGGCCCTGGAGCTTATACGACACAGCCAGCGACGCCGCCACCAAAGCCAACACCGGCATCACCTCCACGGGCGCTTACACCTGGAGCTTGTACGACGCAGCCAGCGACGCCAGCCCGAGCACGTCGAACACCGCCAGCGGCGCCAGCCCAAGCACGGCGAACGCTGCCTCGACGCCGCCTACTGGATCCATACAACGCCGCAGCCACACCGAACCAACCGTGAGCACGAACGCCGACCGCTAATAGTAGAACACTAGTTGTAGACGCTAGTAGCACTGTGCCCGGTTCGTGTATATTTATAGTCTTTGTGCTTTGTGTTAGTTTTGTTAGTTTTGTTTTCTAGTGTGTGTGCCACGTAGGGTGTATTAAATATGCGTTTGTGTGGGTTCACCCGTTGCCTGGAAAGAACCCTACCATTGCTTGTCCAGACAAATTTCCAACCTTTTTTTTATTTCAATCAATACTGCCAGCCTTCATTTGGTAACCAATGCATAAGTGGAACAAGCATTTATCGTTGTCCAACTCGATGCGACAAAACAAACACACACAAAATAAAAAATAAAAAGCGAGCACAGAAGCAATACCAAATACGCAACGTTTCTCAAATAAAAAATGCAAAAAATAAGAGCATGAGCAAACTCACTGCGTCTATAACACGTACAGACACGACAGCAGATAAGAAAGAATCTTGGTTTGTCAAGGTGTCCACGTCAAGCGGAAGCCCGTTAAATTCCGATTTTGTTTTTGGACAGAAAGAAAACTGGTAAGCTTTATTTCAATATCGTGGCACTACTATTGTCGAGTTGTGTTTGCCGCGTTTTGGACGAGAAGTATTATATTCCTTGTAAGAGTCACAATTAATGTTTGTTAAATTGTTAACATGCGGCAGTTTTAAACGGTGTACCTTGCGGCGGGATTGAAGCGTCTGGAGTTCAGATTGCCTTAGTAGATTAGTGACAGACACGTATCTACCATATGCTTTGTAGATGAATCTTAGTGCCTTTTGCACGCATTCGAGGCGATTTATATCTACTTGGGTGTGCGGATCCCAAAGAAAGTCTGCATATTCCAGCAGTGGTGGTACTAATGCAGTGCAGGCTGTTAATTTTCTTTTAGTTGTGCGGTGCTTTGGCGATTTCTTAACAGCCAAAGCCTGTTGGACGCCTTTGAAACCGAATGCCCGATATGCGAGCTCTAGCTTAAGTTACTGCTATATACAACCCTCAGGTATTTGTATTCATTTACATGAAAAATGGCTGTCGCATTCATTTTGGAAGTGTAGTTATGAACATCCTTCTTGCGTGTAATTGTCATTTTTGGATACTTTGCGGTGTTTAAGGACATTTACCAGAAGAGACACCAGTTCTAAACATCTGACAGGTAGTCGTTTAGTATCCAATGATCCTCACCATTTTGAATAGGTAGGTGTACAACACAGTCATCTGCGAAAAGTGTGTCGCACTGAGGAATCGAAACTAAAGTCATTTAAATAAATAAGGAACAGAAGTGGACCAAGCACAGAGCCTTGGGGGACTCCCGAGAGAACTGAAGCTGGTGGAGAATTGGAACCAGAGATCTTGACGTACGTGTGCCGTTCAGAAAGGTAGGAGTCAAGCCACTGAATAAGACGCTGATTTTGCAGTAGATGTCAGAGTTTTACCATCACCCTACGGTGCGAAACACGATCATAGGCCTTCGCGAAATCTAGACATATTGCGCCTATTTGCCCACCCTTATCAAGGCATGCGAAGAATTCATTGGTTGTGTGAATTAGTTATGCCGCGCCGAAACCCAAGTCGGCTACAAGAAAAGAAGTTGTATAAAAAAGAATTCAAGTGCCTGAAATGAAATCGACCATAATAATACCCGAAATACATAATAGTGAAACTGGCCTGTATTCACTGACACAAAGTTGATTTGTGAATGGGGATAACCTTTGCAACCTTCCAGTCAGCTGGAACTTCCGAATTTAAAAGGCTTTCATTGTAAATGCCCACGAGGTATTTAGCACACCATTCAACGCAGCGGGAGAGAAATGTATTGGGGATGGTATCCGGTCAAAGAGACTTTCTTGCGTCTATATTAAGCAGGGCAGCATCAACTCCTTCGAAAGATATTAGTAAGTTTGGGAAGAGGAGGCACGGAGACTGAAATTCAGGGGTGTGCGTACTATTCGTTGCAAACACTTAAGAAAAGTAATCATTGAAAGCTGATGCAATGCAATAAGAATCATTAATTTGGCTGTGATTCGAACGAATTTCACTGACTGGATCCTACTCCTGTGTTAAGTGTGTCCAAAATTTTGCAGTGTCCGTAGTTAAAAAAATTGTTATGCGTTCTAACGTTTAAAAAGTTATACTAAGATTTCATTTATTTTTCATTTATTTTCTCTTAAAGGCCCGAAAACGTTACTTAAGGGGGGAGCAAAATCAAGGTAAAAAGAGAAAGAATAAATTGACAAAAGAGAACAGTAACAAAACAAAAAAAGAGTATGTAACAGTTAAATGATCTTGTCACGCTCATAGAATGCAAAGTAAAATTCACGGGTTCGAAACTCGAGAATATATATATATATATATATATATATATATATATATATATATATATATATATATATATATATATATATATATATATGAAACAATTAATTAATACAAGAGAAAAATACTGTGAAAACGGCATCACACAGAAAAGAGTAAAAATAAGTAAAAATAATCAGCTGTTCAAAGTGCCGAATTGAATATGGCAGGAACCTTTTGCCTCATGAAAAATCGTCGTTTAGTTTATCCAGGAATGATTTGCGGTTAGTGCATGATGCGATGGTATTTGGCAGGCCATTCCATAGTGCTATCGCGTCCGGAAAAAATGATGACTAGAGCTAAGGTGCGACAGTTGATGCGTGCGATGCTATGGTCATGGCTTAGACGGCTAGGCGTCCTGTGCGGGCGTTGCAGCTTTTCATGTCTCGTGCGTGGGTGATAGTAGAAATGATGAAGAAGACAGAGGCGAGATATAATGCGGCGTGACTCGAGCGAAGGGATGGCCAGGGAGTCTTTCATCGCGGTGTTATTGGTTTTCCTTGAATAGCAAGATGATATAAATCGGACGGCGCGATTCTGTACGGCTTCAAGGTCAGCGGCGTGGTACGCTTGTGATGGGTGCCATAAGGATGAGGCATATTGTAGTTTTGGACGAATTAATGTTATATATGCTAGGTTTTTTATGTCGGGTGATGCAGCACTCAAGTTAGGGCGCAGGTATCCGAGTGTGCGAGAGGCTGCAGCGCAGATGTTTTGAACGTGAGGTACTCATGATAGCGATGGCGTAGATGGAGGCCAAGATATTTGTAGGATAATGCGGGATCAATGGAAAATGAGCCAATACTGGATTGATGAAGATTCACGGTGCGTTTTCTGGTGGACGACATGGATTTGCATTTGATAATGTTTAAGGAGAGGAGGGATTTATCGCACCAAGAGGAGAGTGTGTCAAGATCGAACTGAAGCAAAGATAAATCGTTGGTTTCCCTAATCACTCTGTATATGACGCAATCATAGGCAAAAAGCCGTAATTCCGATTTTATTTTGCAAGGGAGGTCATTAATGTAAATTAGGAATAGTAATGGTGACAGGCCAGCGCTCTGAGGGACTCCCGATGTTACATTGGAAAGAGGAGAGTGGCTATCATTTGTAGAACTGAACTGCTTGCGCCCTGAAAGAAAATTTTCGATCCAACTGATGAGGTTGACGGGTATTCCTACTGATGAAAGTTTTTGAAGTAGTAGCACTGATGAAAGTTTTTGAAGTAAAGGAAGTGCTTCTCTTGCGGAACACATCTCGCCCGTCTCTGTGTTTTTCTGCACTTCTTACTGCACCTGTGGGGTCTACCGCCCCCTCCATCGCGGTGATGGATGTACAACACCCCGAGGATCCTCCCGGTTCCCGTTCACCCGCGGACATCGGTTCGCGGAAGCGAGGAAATGCGTCGAGTGGTAGCGAGGACACAGAGCTGTACTGCGCATCAGGTGACGAGTCCTCGGAAGACAGCTTTCGACTTGTCCAGTACCGCAAGGCCAAACGAAGAATTATCAACTCCTCTTCGGCGTCCAGCTCGGACACTGTGAAAACAGCTCCTCAGCGATGGCCTCACTCCATTCTGTTTGTGCCACAGAACGCTACTGACAACCTGCGCGTCCTCAACAGGCAAGCACTCTCCGTGTATCTAGAAAACACCGTGCCAAATGAGATCAAGGATGTTAGGATAAACACTAGGCGAAACATCCTGGCAATCGATATGAACCCCAGCGCACTGACCATACTACAATATGTAACGCAGCTGGGAAACATCACGGTCCGATCCATCGTGCCAACGAATGGTGCCACAATAACAGGAGTCATCTATGACATTGACAATGAAATATATAATGCAGACCTACCAATTCTCATAAAACCAGCAAGCGAACACAACGTGATTGTGCATGTTGGTCGCCTCGGCAACTCACGTTGTGTGAGGATAACCTTCAAAGGCGACTACCTTCCACCCTACGGGAAGGTCGGCCACTTTCGCCACCAGGTTCGACCATTTATTCCAAGACCTATGCAATGCTTCAATTGAATTGTCAGAAGATTGGACATGTGAAGGGTGTTTGCAGAAATTCGGCCGTGTGCCCTCGATGTGCCGGACCCCACTCAGAAGACAACTGCAGCGCAACCACGCTGAAGTGTCCTAACTGTCAAGGTGATCACTGCGCCTCTTCCAAAGACTGTCCCCAGATCAAGAAAGAGATCACCATTCTTAAACAAATGGTGAGAGACAACTCTACCCACAAAGAGGCCGCTGTGAAAGTACGGCGAAGACGACGTCACCGACGAAGGTCTTCACGGCGGAAAACATCAAGCTTTCAGGATAAGTCACCTCGTCAAGCATCATCATCAGCGGACGTTTCCAGCACTCCGAACACCGATGTTGGAAGGGAGAAAACTGCCAGATCTCTTTCCACAAAGGAATGGCCGCCACTTCCGCGTACACGACCGCCAGAAGAGCCGCAGAAGAAGCCGCCCCCAGTACAGCAAGGTGCTGTATTCGAGCAGTCGCGGCCGACAGATGAGCAAGTGATAGCACTTATTAGGCCTTTAATGAATGCCATTCGCGTGCTGCTAAGCAACATGCACACACCGTCTGCCAGAAGTGCGCTTCAAGTACTAGACGCTCTGAGTCCGGTGCTTGCAACCCTTGAGTAGATCATGGCTCCACAGCCTTGGTCTTTTAGGGAAGAGGTCCGAGAAGCAGCTATATTTCAGTGGAATGCCCGCGGACTCAAAGCGCGCCTTTCGAATTTCCGTCGCTTCGTGTACGCCAATATGTTTCCCATTATCGTCATTTGCGAGCCGAACTTATCGAACAAAATCAGGCTTTCTGGATATGAATCATTTATGTCGTCAGCTGTTTATGAAAACGGTAAGGTTTTGGTGTTTATTCGCTGTGACCTCACCTACACTCATCAGCCTGTACCACCTAATGACAGTAATCAATATATATGCCTAAACGTAAGGAAAAAGAATCTGGCCTTTACTTTTGTAGGCGCCTGCCTACCTCCGTCAAGTCGATTTGATTACAAAAGACTACGAGACATCCTTTCCTCAACTTCCAATCCCTGGGTCATCATTGGAGATTTCAACGCCCATCATACACTCTGGGGAATTCGGATCATCAACGCAAGAGGCAGAGCTCTGGTATCTTTCGCCTCCAGTAATGAACTTTGGCTGCTGAATGATGGAAGTCCTACGTTCTTACGTGGCTCCACGTACAGCAGCTGTCTTGACTTGGCTTTCGTCTCACGAAGCCTAGTCAGACGTGCAGGGTGGATTGCGGACATAGAGACGCACGGAAGCGACCATATCCTCACGTACGTCAAGATCAGAGGATTGACCGCTTCCAAAACACAGGATACAATCCAAAGAGTGGACTGGCCTAAATTTCAGTCTATTATGGAAGAACACTGCGACGCCAATTAATCTTTCGACCTGGAAGAGGCAATCAAGAGCGTGGTGTAAGACACTATGTGTACTCTAACATGCTCCTTGAAACTTAATGATTTTGATGTGGAACTAGAACGACTACGAGCAATCCGACGACGTGCTGAACGAAGGTACCGACGTACGAAAACAATGGACGATCTACGGACCGCCAGGCGCACGCAAAAGAAGATACAGCGCCGGTTAGACAAGCTCGAATCGCAACGTTGGGCTGCCTTCTGTGAGTCGCTAGATCCACGCAAGCCTTTATCGCAACTATGGCGAACGGCGCGCGGGCTGCAGACACTTCCCGTACAGCGATTCCCATTCAAGGCGCTTGCCCTTTCTCATAAGAGATCGGAGATTGACGTGGCAGAGGATTTCTGCGCCAGATTATCCGGCCAACTCACAGTTACCAACATTCTATCGCCTTCTACCAGCTACCCACCACCACGTGATTTCCGGTTGGATCTACCATTCTCGATCCATGAGCTTAAGGCAGTATTAGCTTTGTGTAGCCGCACATCAGCGCCAGGACCTGACGGAATTTCCTACCGAGCTCTGTGTCACCTGGGGGAGCGAGCGAGAGGAGTTCTTCTTGAGGTGTACAATGAATCTTGGAGAAATGGCACGCTACAAACAACCTGGAAGACAAGTCGCCTTGTTCCGCTGCTGAAGCCTGGCAAGTCACCGTTGGAGCTCTCATCATATCGCCCGATCGCTTTGGCGAGCTGTGTGGACAAAGTGATGGAGAGGATGGTCCTAGGACGCCTGGAGTGGTACTTGGAGTACCACAACACCTACCCAGATGCCATGGCGGGCTTCCGACGCGGTCGATCATCGATCGATAACGTCGTCGACCTGGTGACCTACATTCAACATGATAAATGCCGTAAGCGTCTCTGCGCATCCTTATTCCTCGACGTTAAAGGGGCGTATGACAACGTTACGCATGAAGCTATCCTCTCTGCTCTCGCAGAGGTTGGAGTGGGTGGTCGGATGTTTCAATGGATACGGAGCTATCTATCCATGCGATCCTTTTTTATAAGCACCGAGGAAGGCCATACTTCTCTTCACTATAGCTACCGCGGCGTCCCCCAGGGCGGTGTACTTAGCCCCGTGTTATTTAATCTAACACTAATTGCTCTCCTTGAGCACGTGCCAACCACAGTCAGGCTATCAATGTACGCGGATGACATCTGCATATGGACATCTGCAGTAACACGCCTACAGTTGCGAGCGAGAATTCAGAGAGCCACCACACAAACTGTTATCTACCTCCGTAATTGAGGCCTGGAAATTTCCTCCGAGAAATGCGCACTAGTGCCATTTACGCGCAAACCCATGGCAAACTTCAGTGTAATGATAAATGGCCAAATAATGCGACGGGTTCGATCGTACAAGTTTCTAGGTGTCATAATGGACCGGGACTTGTCATGGAGCCCACACATATCATACGTGAAAAAAACGGTTGACAGGCATCTGCCACCTGTTCAAGTTTTTCGCTGGAAAAACCTGGGGAATGTCGCCTAGTGCCATGGTACAACTGTACAGGGTGGTTTTTCTAGGATTTCTGCGATACAGCTTGCCAGCAATAAACAACACAGGCAAAACGAATCTACGCACAATACAAAGTCTCCAGGGTAAAGTGCTCCGGATCTGTCTAGGCCTGCCTCAGAGTGTTTCAACAGTGGCTACGATAGCAATCGCTAGAGACCACCTTGTCAAGACTCACATGAAAATTGAAGTACTCAGGACCCATATAAGGCATCTAGCCAGGAATCCTCGTCACCATTTAGCCTCTCTAGCAGCGGACAGGCCACACACATGTTTCAGCCAAACGATAACTGCATATGATGAATCGTTGCCAGCTTGTTTCACTCCGGCTGCGAGACCTTCGATCCCTCCATGGTGCCTCGTTCAGCCAAAAATCAACCTCGCAATACCTGGTATCTCGGAAAAAGCTGATCTGTCATCACCAGCCCTTAGACAGCTCACGCTACTACATTTGTACGAGAACTACCGTGACTCAACGCATATTTACACTGATAGATCTGTCCTTCCAAGCAGCTCCGCGGCGGCAGTCGTCATTCCAGCGAAAGCTACAACAATCAAATTTAAGACGACCCACGCGACAACATCGACGGCAGCAGAGCTCGCAGCGCTCTTAACTGCCCTTCATCACAATGGTGATGAACCGCCACACAAATGGACAATATTCTGCGATTCGAAGGCGGCACTGCAGTCTCTACTGTCACCTCTACGACGCTGACCGCACGAACAACTAATCTTCTATATTACAGAGACGTTACACCATATAAGTGATGCCGGTCATGAAATAACGTTCCAGTGGCTTCCAAGTCACTGCGGGATTATCGGCAATGAACGGGCGGATCACGCTGCCCGCTCAGCTCATACTGAGGAGCGCCACGTCCAAATTCCTCTTTCTAGAACTGACGCGGCACGGAAGCTCCGCCTACTTGCTCGGCAGTGCACCGAGTCGCAATGGAATGAGCCACATTTAAGAAATACGCGACTGTACTCACTTGATCCAACATTAAGTCTTCGAGCGCCATCACAGCTTTGCCGTAGAGACGCCACGCTTTTATATCGACTTTGGTTGGGTGTTGCCTTTACTAAAGCCTATGCCTTCCGCATAGGGATGGCCGACACCCCAACCTGTGACCACTGCGGCCATGAAGAATCAATTGGCCATATATTGTGCTCCTGCCCGCAGTACAGTCCACAGAAGGCATGCCTTAGCCACGAACTTGACCAACTGGACGACCAACCGCTATCCGAAAAAAGAATTCTACAACATCGAAAGGACCTACCGTCGCAGAAGGCCGTGCAAGCGCTTTTGCGCTTCTTACAATCTACCCCCCTGTGTGAAAGTCTTTAACTGGAACGCCTTATGTGTGTGTGTCTCCATGTGTGCACGTTCCTTTTTTTTCCTCTCTGTCATCTTTCTAACCCCTATCCCCCATCCCCAGTGTAGGGTAGCAAACCGGAGACTCACATCTGGTTAACCTCCCTGAGTTTCCTTTTCATTCTCTCTCTCTCTTTTTTGAAGTAAATGATTGTGCGGGACCCGATCAAATGCTTTGGAGTAATCGAGGAATATAGCATCTATTTGGAGGTTGGCATCCATGGATTCGTGCAAATCGTATATGAACTCGGCAAGCTGGGTTTCACATGAAAGGTGTTTCCTAAAACCATGCTGGTGCGAATAAAAAAAGTCGTTAGATTCAAGATGTGTCATTAGGCTTGTGGATATAATGCGCTCGAGTAATTTTGATGGCACACTGGTTAGAGAAATACGACGGTAGTTGGAGGCTAATTTGCGGTCACCGGATTTGAAGACTGGGATGATTTGGGCAACTTTACAATCATCCGGAACTTCCTCGGATTGTAAGGACTGAGTAAAAATTAATTGTAGTATCTGAGCCGAAGTCGTTGATGTGTTTTTTAGTAGTTTACTATTGATATGATCACAGTTTACTGACGAAGACAGTTTTAGAGAAGCAATAAGATTGCTGATACTGTTGGCATCAACCTGGATCATAGGCATCGCCACTGATGAGGATTCTGGTGAAGTTATGGCGGTGGAGTTGCTTACAGGAGAAAACGCCGAGACGAAATAGCTGTTCAAAACGCTGGCACACCGATCTGGTTCGACTGGTTCTCCATGAGTTCCCATAAGCGCTGTTTGGTTCGGGCGAGACCTAGGGGATAGAATGCGCCAGAATTTGTTGGGGTTCGATTGCAGGATTCTATGTAGATCGATGGAAAATAATTAATTTTTTTGCAGCAGCTAAGCATTGAATGACCGTTTTTGTACATGTAATAGGGGAGTTAGATTTCTTTGCTGATCGATAGAGACGCTTTTTCCTGTTTAGGAGACGTTTCAGGCTTACGGTAAACCACTCATTGCTATGATCGGACCTAATATTTATTTTTGGAATGTATTTCTTTCTCAGGTTTATGATTGCTGTTTTTATAATTCCCAGTTATGATTAACTGTTCTTGAGAGATAAGACTCACAGAAATGCTCATAAAACCGTGTAAGTTCCGCGTTGATGGCATCGAAGTTCGCTTTATTGTAATTGAAGATTATCTTTTCAGCGGTTCATCTAACTTTGAGCAGTAGTGATATGGAAATGTGTACAAGTGCATGGTCACTGAGTCCAGGAAGAGCCGTTACACCTTTAGTGTCTTCAGGACTGCTCGTCAGCAAGAGATCAAGGGTGTTATTCCCTCTCGTCGGAAGTGTTATGGCTTGATGGAGACTGAAATCAAGGGTTAGATTGAGGAATTGCTTGGGCTCACTGGACTGCGACTTACTAGGTACGCTAAGTAGAGGCCAGTTAATCTGGGAGAAATCAAAATCACCAAATAAAAAAATAGGTGATTTGGGTGATATACGCTAAACTACGGTAGAGTGTGTTGATGAAAGATGGCCCATAATCGGGTGGCCGGTGACAATTGCCAATTATATCTTTCACAGTTGAGGTATGAAAAGAAACCCATGATAATTCAAGTGCGTCGTCGTGGTACACCAAGGATGATGACAATGTATTTCTTACAGCTACCAGAACACCACCCCCTCTACGGTCGCTACGATCGCGACGATACGTGGTGAAGTTCAGATTAGCGGGAAGGACTTCGTTATCGGGGATATCTTCAGTTAACCAGGTTTCAGTTAGACTGATAATGTGCACGGTTTTCTTCGGAGGTATGCTGAATCTCTGGCCAGGTTTTTGGTTATTAAATTTCGCGCGTCATTGTTAACCGGGTGTGTACCTGAGGACTGGAAGATAGCCCGAGTCGTACCTGTATTTAAAAAAGGCGACCGCCTTCAGGTGACCAATTATCGACCTATATCCTTAACGTCTTCTTGCTGCAAATTAATGGAACATATTGTCGCAACTAGCATTATTGAATTCTTAGATCGCAACAACATTCTGACAGATTACCAGCATGGTTTTCGCTAAGGGTTTTCCGCAGTAACTCAACTACTTTCAGTTATCCATTCATTTGCGGCATCACTTGACAATAACAGCCAGATTGACGCGATCTTTCTAGATTTCAGTGATGCGTTTGACAAAGTTCCACACCACAGCCTTATTCTAAAACTAAAAACTATAGGACTTCCGCCTATATTTATTTCCTGGATAAATGATTATTTAACTAACCGGTGTCAACATGTTTCAATCGGTCGTCACCAGTCTGGCTGTCTCCCAGTCACATCAGGTGTGCCACAGGGAAGCGTACTGGAGCCACTACTCTTTCTAATATACATTAACGACATCATCGGTGAAGTTTGTACTGGCGTACATATTCGATTATATGCTGATGACTGTGTTTTATTTCGCGATGTTAGCAATGAAAACGATCAGAGTGACCTACAAAATACGCTTACTAATATTGTACAGTGGTGCAAGCGCTGGGACATGACACTGAACGCAGATAAAAGTGTTTCTCTTCGCATAACTAACAAGATAAACGCTCTACAATATGCATATAAATTAGAATCATCACCATTGCAACAAGTAGCGTCCGTAAAGTACTTGGGTGTAACACTTACTAATAACCTTTCCTGGAACTCTCACATAGATAACATCTGTTCACTCGCATTCCGTAAGCTCTGTTATATAAGGCATAAACTTCGAAACGCCACCGCTAACGTTAAGCTCTTAGGTTACAATACTCTAATTAGACCCAAGCTTGAATATGCTTGCATAATTTGGGACCCGTATACTAAGTCTAACATAAGAAAGCTCGAGAGCGTTCAAAGGAAAGCAATTAGATTCATATATTCAAAATATCTACCCACTGACTCATCCTCAGACTTGATGCATGCTAACGGTATTGAAGAACTACACGTAAAAAGACGAAATTTACGTTTAGATTTTCTTTCATTACTTCTTAATAATAAACTCAGACTTGACCCTTCTGCTTATCTTTCCCCAATGCCATCACGGAATACACGACACTATCACAAAGCTCTTTTAAAACCATAATTTGCCCGGACTAACTCGTTCAAGTTTTCCTTTTTCCCACGCACCATATCTGACTGGAACTCATTAACCGAACCAAATCAACCCTGAAAAACAGACGCGTTCCTCAGCCATCTTTGATATTGCGTATTATGTATTTTTTTCTGCTTTGTCTTGCATTGCTGTATGGTTGTTTTACTACATTATCTTTGCTGTATTGTTGTATTTTTGTTGCTATACTTTTGCTTTTTGTGCACCTGCCCTTCCTGCTTGGACCTAACCATGGTCTGCAGTATGCATATAAATAAATAAATAAAATATTGGTTGGAGTGTGTCTCATCTGCAATAGAAACAGTGTAATTATTAAAATTATATGCTAGCTGAAAACCGGACAAGTGATTGTCACCTACAAATAAATCATCAGTTACAGTCACCTGTTTTAAGTTTAGCAAGTTATGGAGACGTTTCCAGACGATATCAAAGCGCTTTAATACTTCACATTTAAATACGTTAGTCATGTAAGTTCTTTCCACTTGACACTTGATGATATTAGCTCTATTTCTAGCAGCCTTGAACTTTTTAATATCGTCGATAGTTTACGAGTTTTTTTTTTAATCCTATCGCCTTTAGGTATTCCTTATAGTTACCCATAGCTTACGCGCATTTCAAGCTCGCGTGCTTGTTTTATATGGAAAGCACTCAAAATTCAGCTGTTTGTAAGTGAAAATAAAAATAACGTAAGCTTCGTCAGCATGAATTGCCCCATACAGGCTGCTCCAGTTAACCTGTGACAGTTTATCGAAAAATTTTTGTAATGTAGTCTGGTTTATGTCTTGAAGACGAATAGAACGTAAAATTTTTGCGGGTTTGCTATGGGGGACTTAATGACTACGATTAAATAAATCGGGAGCTGATTACTTAGATCAGCTGCCAGGTCACCGGATATTGGTGATTCATAACATGCATAAGTAATAAAGGTGTCAAGAAACGTGGCTGTTTTGGTCGTAATGCAGGTTGGCTGATTTATGACGTTGCCAAATGCGTTGGCCTCTGGAATAGTGCATAATTCTTACTGGAGAGTAAGCGTTTCAAACAATTAAGTTTATGTTTAGATCACCGCCTCATACAAGTATATACTTGTAATCGTTTACCTAGCTGAAGTACCGTCTATAAAGTGAGAAATTTTGAACAGCTGCCGCTGGTTGGGCGGTATATATAATGGTAAAGAGCAAGCAAATAGACTGTAGGTTATGTACTTCGTAGTCATCGGTCACAGTAGAAAAATTGTCATGTAATTCGCATTTTAGAGAAGTTTCTCGCAATTACGTAACATCACCCCCCCCCCCCCCCCCACCCCTCTCCTCGTTCAGAGCCCCCGGTTTAGAAAAAATGCGGAGTATCTGGGTAGACAAAGGACATCACAGTGGCTTTCGTAGCATGTCTAACAGAACATGATGACGTCAAACGTAAAGCTAAAACTGGAAAGAAATGCACATATATCATGGCTTTTGTTGCGCGCTGACCGAGCATTGAGGTGCAGGAAAAAGATGCTCATGATTTTTTCCTGAAAGCCGGCGCTCTCCTCATAAGGTGTCATTAAATAACGGTTTGAAGCGGTCATTAACGCCATGATCTCTGGCATTTATTAGGCTCAACCTCTGGCAATACCTCACGAAAGAGCTAAAAAAAACGCACTGCGAGGCAAAGACTTGATGAAAAGTGAACGAGAACTGCAGTCGGCATATTCATCGCATGGTAAAAAAAAAACTGTTTTTCCAATTATACCTGTGTTCGAGTATTACACATAATAAGGCACATCACAAAAACCAGCAAAAGGTAGAATCATACCGAGGAAAAAGGCACTATAGGTTCTCTTAGCACAGCGATCTACAGGTATGCACAGACCTCACTAACAGCAATACTTCGCAGGCGGAGACAAGGAATATGATATCAGAGCAGTTAACCCCTGTTCCAAATAGCAAACTCTATAATTTCTTGCTGAGCAAAACTTAAAAAAGAAGGGAAATCATAGTGGCAAGTGTCCATCTCACATGCTTATTTAGCAACATTCCACATTGACGGTCCGTGTACTGATAGCAGAAACGGTTAAGCGACATTCTGCAGGTCAGCATCAAAGGTAACATGCAGGATTGTAGAGGTCTCAATTTTGCGCATCAAAATCTTTCCCTGTGACACCCACACGTATTTAATTTTTTTTCTTTTTGAGCTTTCGTGTCTTACTCAGCAGAATCGCATTCTCGATGCATACATGTTCATTTAGTTAGACAAGATCAGTTGTGTCGAATCCAAGTTTATAGCCTTCAGGGTCTTTTTGCGCGCAGCCGAAATTTTTCATGGCCACTTCCTGATATGAACTTCACGACAACATTAGACTTCACCTTATCTTTCGATGCACTACGTGATGCACTACGTGATGCACTACGTCAATGTCAGCGTCAGTAACACTGGTGACCATTTTTCGATGTTCACAACTCTCTTTTCTAGGTCTTCATTTGACGTTACCGGATTGAATTTCAAGGTTGATGTTCCTACAGTATTGTTTCAACCCCACTATATCTTTCCTTGCCAGATAAAGCTCCTCTTTCAATTCATTTTCTGCACGACATTGCGCAGCTTCAGCCTTCATCGCAGCAAGTCCCCCATATAACCCTTGACGTCCTTCTCAAATTCTTCAAAACCATCATTTATGCAACCAATGGAGCTGCGAATGCTATCAATTTCACTGTGAATTTCAGTGCTTGAAGCATCAACCTTTACCAACATTTCTTTTTATTTCTGTAAAAATGCTGTCAAGCTTGAGTACGAGCTGGGAAGTACCTTCAAAACTTTTTTAATAGTAGTAGGTTGCTTCTCCGGACTTTTGACAACATCCCCCAGTGCTCCCTCTCTAGTGTCCGACATGGCTGAATAGGGACAGCTAAATGCCAGGACAACACACACGAAAAGCCCGCGAAACCAAACAGTCACTTTTGGCAGCAACAGCGACGAAACTGGCAGTATTGCGCCACGACGTTTTACATAGAAAAATTTCTACCAACCTGGAAGATGGCACGGGACCTGGTTAGACTTCGTCCGTGCACCGCCGCTGGTACTGCCAGAAGGACCAAATGTCTCGATGAAGCACGGCCCCAGGTGGAAGCGAGAGAAGGCCCCTGACTGCGGTTAGCTTGGGTAGACGGCCGGCTTGTCGATGCAGTTACGGTGAAGTCATCTTGAAAACGCGGAGCTACGAAGTGCAGACAATAGATACTTGGTTCTTGAGAAGGCAGCAGTACGCTCCTGAAATCGTCTTGCAGTTCACTTGAAAGCACGAGCCTCAGCCTGAAAGATAACAAAATAGGAAATAAGACGAGCACTGCTTACGTCAAGAACGGGCTCGTCTTGAATACTGATGAACGCGTCTGTGCAGATTTCGGAAACGAAGAACCAGGGTAATATAGCCGAAAAATGCTTTCAACGGGTAAAAACAAATGTGACCACAACACACAACCAGGCATGGTATGTTGGCAACATTGTGCCCTGAAAAAAGCTTTTCGTTCAGGCTGGGCTCTCCGACGCCCCTCACAACTGTAACTGTGATAATTTCGGACTGCAGACAAAAAGTTATGTTTATTCCAGTCTTTATTTCTCATTTTAGATTAACGATCTGTGCAACCTGAACGATGGCGTTGGTAGGTCTTATATACAGTGTAATTTTCAAGTTATTGAGAGTAGACATCAGGAGAAGAACACAGGGCAACTCCTGGTGTCTCATGGTTTCGCTGGTGAAGTTATGTCCGAAATATGGAATGTAGCATTTTCCTCTATGCACGGGCACTGTAATTTTATGAAGCTCATTCGTTGATTGTGCAATTGATTGATTTATTGATTTTCGTCGCGCTTACGTTGCTGAAACCTTACTGTTGAGTGATGCGGTTTTAAATGCGGGTATTGTTAGCTCGTATCCCGGTAAGTTCATGTGCGTAATAAAAAAGCGAACTACCTGCTGGCGATCCGTAGTCATTCTAACATTAGGTTCGTATGCTTGAAGTGCAAGGTTTGATTCCCACTGTTGCCTGGTACCCACCGGTTTCTAGTGAGTATAAGGTTTCCCCTGGTCTTGTGCTCGGCTCCGCTCCAGGGATATGCTTGAAGAAAATGTCTGTGACCCCAACGGGTGTAACCAACTCCAGGTGCGATGGCTCTTCAGTAAAGTTTAGTTAATTACCTTAATGTTTCGCGCAACAGGGCATTACATATAGGGCACAACGGCGCTTTCGCCATTAAAACAAAACCACCACCGGTCAGCCTACGCTGTCGCGATCTGACTGTTTCGACAGAGACGTGTCAGATTAGTGAGGTCTTTGTGTGAGCATAAAATTTATTTGATATGCGCTAACCACAACATTGGTACGCTCAAATAAATTAACAGTAAGAATATGTTTCTCCCATCGGTGGTCTACGGTATGCTAGAAATACAAATGGCATGCACTGTGCGGCTTAATGCGCATGCTTATCTAGGTGACCTCACATAAACCACCGAAATGTATGCGCATGCCACCCCGCTCACGGGCGCACATAAAAAGTTCATCCTTGGAGAACTGCCGCTTTAAACTGTCAACTTCGGAAGTGTGAGGAGTAAGGCAAATTGCGATGTGTTTTAATATTCTGATTTTTTTTTTGCATTTTGAGATGAGGCTTAGAAGTTCGTAAAGTATCTTTCACTCCATATATCAGAGAATTTCGACAACCCTCTTATTTATTACAGCTCAAGTGTCACGCGCAGAGATAAGTCAAGAAATGCGCTCTCGATTGTGCGTAATATCGAGGCTGTATCTGAATGATAACCGCATCGTCATCTTTACGCCAGGAACTTCAAGTCTGTACCCTGAAATTTATGACCGGCAAAAGGCTCGCAGAAAAATATAGCCCTTCTAATTAATTCAACACAATATTTTCGAGGACGCAAATCTTGATTGGACGGGTATGTTGTTGGGTAAGGCCGTCATATGATGTTAAACTTCATTGCAATCATCATAACCTTTAAAATAGATTATGTATATCTAATAGAACTAGCATAGTTCTTGCGTTCATCTGTGGGTGAGAACTCCGGTAATTGGTGATAAGTTAGAAGCCCACGGCGCCGGTGGGTCGTTTCCCCTTTTCGCCGGGATCTTCCGTCTCCGCGGGAAGTCGAGGCGGCGCGACGCCCGCGCTAATCCTTTCGGCTCTGGCGCCGACTCGTCGCGGTGCACTGGCCGCCACCACGTGCAGATGGCTCCTCACCGTCTCGTCCCCTGCTGACCGGCCGTGCACGAAGGGTTCGAACAATGACAGCGTGTCGGCGCTTCGGACGCTGCACAAGGCCGTGGAAAATGGGGAGTGGGACCACGAAAAGTCTTGTCGGTGTCGCAAGGGGCGCCGACATTTTCCCGCTGAGGAGATTCCTTTTGCTCTCAGCGGAGACAGCACAGCCGATGCGTGGGCGCCTCGATAGCGCCTCAATGAATTGCACATCAATTGAGCTGTGTATACGAAACCGGGCGCTCAGCACGTTCGAGAAGGTTTGGGGCTCCACAAAGTCTGGCTGTGGCGTGCACTGGGCTCCGTCCATTTGTAGGTACGGTGCCATTGCACTGCTATTGGCCGATATTGGGCGAGAGCTGGAATAGCAAAGCTCCGCCCAATTATCGAAGGGTTTAAAACCTGCTGCAAACAAAGAGTTATGAGGAGCACGCCGAGACTTAGTGTCAACCGCTTTTAACCGGCCTTTTTTCAACTGCCTTTTTCCCAGCTGCCTTGTTTTTTGATCGCGTATTTAATAGATTAGTTTTGTTGTTAAGTTGGAGTTGCTGCCCCAACCGGCGATGTGTCGCCGGACGAGAGGAAGAAGACCCCAAGTGTTCTTCATGCTGCTACCGCCGTCTATACGATTACCGGCCAACGTGCCATCGTCATTCATCGTTCGGAAAGAGCAACCGACCAGCCCAATCCGGTAATTATCAGAGCGGGTGGCATCGGAAAGTTAAACTGGTGCCGCGAACAGGATCAAGAAAGCTTAACTGTTGGTTTGCTACGTCCCTAAGTGAGCCGGTATCAAGAGATACGTTAAGAGGTGTCCCTATCTGAAGTCTGTTACCCCGATTTTCATGACCAGAGCAAGGCAGTGTTAATTTGCTATGTAAGTATGACAGAGATTCCCGCGATTACTTTTAATGGCGGTTTCGGCTGAAAAGGCAAAAGCTGGAGAAAAGTCGGCCTGGAAGAGAAAAACAACAAAGTCAAGGCAAAACTTGCCAGAATATTTTACGGTAACTCCTTACTGCAGAGAAGTCAAGCTAGGAAGACAACATGCCGCGTAGGAACATTGAGCTTAGCGCCATTTTCGTGGTTCCTCCTTTAGGTCTTGTTTCCCTTCCACTGCGATTACTAATGCATCGATAAACGCTTCATCGCACGTGAAACTCAACACGGCCTTCTGAATAGCACCTCGTTGGTTAGGTTCAACTCCTTTTCAAGCATATTTAGCCATTCACAAGAGATTATATTTTAGCGCTACCATGAGGCAGCAAAAACAATAGAACGCATGAAGGCTAGTCCCGTGTAAATCATGAGCTATTTCATCGATTACACGCAAGATCACATTTTCTATACAATGAGCAAACAAGCCCCAAAAGCGAATACCAACCAAATTTTATATTTAGTAAGCAGCACGTATTAGGAATGTTTCTAGCGTTTGTTACTGCGCTACGCCGAAACGCCAAGGTGGTGACCGATACTTGGAGTAAATTTCCTAAAGGGGCATTCCACGCGAAATGTTCCAGACCGCAAAAACGGCCACCGCCGATTCTCCTGCAAAGAAAAAGAAAGTTGGCGATTAGGTTTATAGACTCTCATTGAAATATTCCTTTCGAAAAAATAATTTCCTTATATCAGCGGTCCTTGAAGTTTCCGCAAAGAAGGAAAAGTTGGATGATGTCATAAATTTTAAATTCAAACGTGAAACAGAATACAATAATGAGTCTTATTTAAAGTGTTTCACTTGCGTTGTTCTTTAATCTCAATTTGTTCATGTAGTCCTGCAAAAATGTTCACCTTTTCTTTATTTACTAAAAATGAGGAAATGCGAGTTTGAGGAATTTTTTTACATAAATGTCGTTAACATTTCAGGTACAATAATGTTTCCGGCTTTCACCTATTGCTTATGCAAGAAATAAATTAAAATTGATCAACAAAGTACATCTTGTTAAAATTTCTTCAAAAGTTCGCGAAAAGTGACTTTTTCTGAGGTTCAGATATAAATTCAGGATCCAGGCCCTTGAGATAAAAATACGCGAGATGGCTCATAATATACACAAGCTTCGATACTTGCAATCTAGAAACTTTATTTGGAGGAAATTTAGTTTGCCGCGAGAAAAAAAAATTCGAAACCCATAGCCAGCCTCCTCGCCCAATCGGTTATTTTGATCCTAGACAGATACAGCCAAACGGTCTTCACTGCAGAATCCGGAATATCGGAATTGCTTTGCACGAGACGTGATAGGAGCTGAGCTCATGAAACAGTACAAGCACAATGGTGCTATAACTTGTTGGAGTTAGCTGTGTATGCAAACAACAAAGTATGCTGAATGCCTGTATAAGTGCTGTGATTTTTCACTTCAGGCATTGATTTCCCGTAAAGCGGAAACCTCAGTTGGTTCCCATTCGTCGCGTTGCAAGCTATATTGAGCGCAGTAGTACATGCCGACCGCCTATTTTTATGGCACTAATGTGCACTGTGGCTCACTGTGAAGAGACAATATGCTGTCACATCTCAAGTGTTGCAGTTCATATTAAGCACGATAGCACGTGTTCTGCAGTGAAGGCACTGTTTGGCAGCACCTACCGAGGAGGCTGGCTGCGGTTTTATAAATTTTTTTCGCTTTTCAAACTAAATTTACGCGAAATAAATTGTCTAGATTGCAAGCATCGAAGCCAGTGTGTGCATTATGAGCCGGCTCACCTATTTTTATCTGGAGGGCCTTGATCCGTAATTTTTCTGAATCTCCGGAAAAATTCGCTTTTTGCAAACTTTAGGAGTAATTTTCTTGAAAAGTATTTGATTTGCCAATTTTAAGTTACTTTTTCATGAGCTACTGCAACTGATCAAAGCTTGGAGAAAATTATTGAGGCTTAAACGTTAACGACGTTTATGTAAAAAATTTCTTAAAACGCCATATTTTTTGTATTTTTTACTGAATGAAGAAAACGCGGAAAATTTTTTAATCACTTCACTAATAAAGTCAAAGCATTCTTTACTTTCGAACGTACAACACACTACATTAAAAAAGTATTTGGACCGATAGCAGCGCGGCGAGTGGAAAGGTCCAATGCAAAATAAAATACACCATGCAGCCACAATAAGAAAAAATAACAATAAAAATGTAAAGAAAGGAAAACTAGCAGCAATAAAAAAGGCTGGGAACAAAATATGCACTTCAAGCAAGAATACGTAGCAAATCAATTTAAAAAAAGGGGAAAAAGAGCCATGCAGCGCTCAATATAGCTTGCAACGCGACGAATGGGAACCAATTCAGGTTTCCGTTTTATGATGAACCAATGGGAAGAGGAAAGAAAAGTTCAGAAACGTCAACAAACCATTAAAAAAGGTGAGGGTCAGGACCCCTCCTGGTTTCTAAAAAACAAAATTTTGAAGCACAGGTAAAAGGTATTTACATGCTTCACATTAATAGTCAGTGTGTTCCAGACTTATGCGCCGGAAAATGGAACTAAGCGTTCTCCGTACATATTCCGACAGGCAGGTAAACTGAAATTTCCATTTAATGCATGTGTTGTGTTACGTAATAGCAGCAAGTAGAAACATAGTGGTAGAGGAGTATTAAAACTGAGCCCAGCTTCATTGACTTAACGTCGCGAACGCTAACGTTAACAGCGAAGCTGCCTCTCGTTTGGCTTTTCTCGCTCGAATCTGGGGATGTTCCGCCCTCCGCGTGCGCATGACTTCAGTATCGCTCGCGCGGCCTTCCGGATTCGCCTGACGACGACGTGCCCGTTGCCAACTGTCGCTGGCGCTCCCGACGGGTGGCTTCTTTTTCAGCAGAACTCGCTACTTCATCCATTTTCTCTCCTCCGAATTTCCTCGCGCGCTCTCCAGTTGGCCGACTCCTTTCCTCCTCTCCGTTACACCACCCACCTGCGCCTGTCACCCGCTCTCTCTCTTCCAACTACGTTGCACTTGTGCTTGGCGCTCTGTCCGCTCCACATCGCTGTGGCGACGTTTCCGCGCATTGTCTCATAAAACCCTCGACCAAGAACAGCTTCGCTGTTAATAATACTACTTGCCGATACATAAAGTTTGTAATACAGCATCGATTCAAACGACAGTATCCTTATATATACAAATATAGCTATTATTTTAAGATGCATGGCCTGGTACTCGCAATGCTCCCTTCTGTAGTCTCTGTACAGGAAATAAGAGGTTTTGTAGGTTCAGCCCTCTGATTCGCCGCAGTAGCTAATGTGGCAGCGAAGAAGCAAAAATCACAACGAATGGAGTACCTTGTACGTAGCAGTCGAGAGCTATCTTCTTACACACCATTTTGGCGTATTCTTACCAATGCACGTGTCGGTCAAAGATGACGTCAAGGCATTTGTAAGAAGAGACCTCCTGAATCCTACGGTTGTTTAATGGTATGTGAATTGTATCGTTGTCAATATTTCTTCTCCCAGAATGAAATACTACATATTTAGTTTTATCGGCATTCATTGTTAATTTATTTGCAGAAAACAATGCGCAAATATTAGACAGTTCAGATGTTATCACGCTTTATAGGACCGAGAGCGATTCAACTGAGAACAAAACGGCAGTGTCATCTGTGTACATTAGGACCTTTTAAAATCGAATTGCTGCGGGACGTCATTCACGAAGGTAGTAAAATCGGACCCAATACAGATCCTTGCGGAACCCCGCAAGTGGTGGGTAAGAATGAGGAATGTGTGTTGTTCACAACTACTTTTTGTTTTCCGTCGGACAGGTAACTAGCGAGAAACTGGAGAGAGTCATTATTAGGCCCACGTGCTTCTAACTTTGTCCGAACTCAGAGTGACAGACACATTCTTACGCCTTTTTATGTCAGGGAATACTACTACTGTAAGCTGATTTTTAAGAAAAGCAACGTTCATCAGCTGCGGAAATGTTACAACGGCAGTAATAATGATAATAATTGGTTTTGGGGAAAAGGAAATAGCACAGTATATGTCTCATTTATCGTTGGACACCTGAACTGCACCGTAAGGGAAGGGATAAAGGAGGGAGTGAAAGAAGAAAGGAAGAAGAGGTGCCGTAATGGAGGGCTCCGGAATGATTTCGACCACCTGGAGATCTTCAACGTGCACTGACATCGCACAGCACACGGGCTCCTTAGCGTTTTTCTTCCATAAAAACGCCGCCGCCGCGGTCGGGTTAGAACCCGGGAACTCCGGATCAGTAGTCGAGCGCCCTAACCACTGAGCCACCGAGGCGGGTTACAACGGCAGTAGATGTTGACTCAGCCGAAGCAAGGCCATAATGCTCTGGACAAATTACGTTATTATTAAGCAGAAACTTATTGAATTGTAGCGCTATTAGTTTCTCGAAAAGGGAATTTATTGGACGAAGCATACATACTTGTCTTTAACTGTTGCAGTGCCGCCGTGATGGCTGAGTGGTTATGGCGCTCGGCTGCTGGCCCGAAAGACGTGGATTCGATCCCGGCCGCTGCGGTCGAATTTCCATGGAGGCGACATCCTAGAGGCCCGTGTACTCTGCGATGTCAGTGCACGTTAAAGAACCCTTGGTGGTCAAAATTTCCGGAGCGCTTCACTAAGGCGTCCCTCATAGCCTGAGTCGCTTTGGGACGTTAAACCCCCATAAGCCAAACCAAACCTAACTATTGCAGTCATGGGGCTACCCGTCTTGCAGACAGGCACAACTTTCGCTACCTGAAAATTTGTTGGCTACTTGCAAGTAATTATCGCATGGTTAAATGTGCTGCATAAGGGGCCGCACAGCCTGTCAACACTGTGTTTTAATATCTCCGCTAGTATTCCGTCATAACCAGTAGCTTTATTTTCTTGCACACCTTTAAGTACTGAGTGAGTCAGTTCTAAATCAGATTAAAGAACAACGCAAGCTAAATACTCTAAAGTAAGATTTATTACCGCATTCTGCCTCACGTTTCATTTAAACAGTTTGAACAACAACCCTTACACCAACCAATCAGCCCCGCTGCTTTCCACTGCAGGGTGAAACCCTTTACAGAACAGTATGAAGTGCTCAACCGTTTCTTCCCCCTCTCCGCACGCACCGCACAGTGTGTCTATTCCGTGGTAGCTGACTGTATAAGTCTTGGTCTGCAAAACTCTCGTCCTGGCCTCAAACAACAAAGTGCTTCCCTTACAATTATCATAGATATTTTCTTTGGCAATTTCCTGTTTAACAATCCTGTATGTTCCCAGTGCCGATTTCGTCTGCATCCCTGTTTTCCACAGAGGTCTCTCTGTTTCTTTAACCTTTTTCTTAGCCGATAATTGCTGATTTACCCCCGACTGCTGTCCAGATATTTGCTTGTCTGTTTTTTAGTTCGCTCTCTCCATTTCTTGTCAACATTCGTTATATACAGGTATCTGAAAACCTTCCTAGCCCACTGCTTTTACACCATTATTCTCAACCGCTCTTCATATTCTATCTACTTCTACCTTATCTGCTCTCGAACGACGCCCATCCCATATCACCCTGTACCACCTGATTGTTTATTTATTTATTTCAAATACTGCCGACCATGCATATACATAGCAGGAGGGGCGCATTCAAACATTTTATATCACAAGAAATGGCAAGCATATGCAGATAATATTGGTAGAGGTAAAGAATAGGATAAACAACATTCAAATGCGAACAAATAAAGACGGGCATCGTAAAATAAAAAAAAGCGATGAATAAAATCTCAAGAAGTAAGGAGGTGATGAACTAATTCGGGTGCAAAGTTAACATACAGAAACATATCACAGGGTAAGGCACTCCATTCAGACATACTTTTGGAAACAGCGCTGTTTTTAAATGTGTTTGTGCGATAGAAAATTGGGGCCAAAGAGAGCTGCTGCGTGTGTCGGGTCCTCCTTGTACAATGAGTTTTGACGCATGTAGGAAACCTCATTTTTATTTTTCCTTGTGAACATTAAGCAAGGGGAGACGACTAAACCTCCTTGGGGATTCCAAAGTGTGTATGTTTAGTTTCTTCATTGGCGTAGGTGATGAATCATGCCTTCTATATTTGCAAGAATTAAATCGTACACCTTTCCTTTGCCCACGCTCAAGTTGTACTGTATCTTTTTTATTATATGCGGGTCCCATACAACCGCCCCATAGTGGTGTTTACTTCTTACGCCGCCGTTATATGCAAGATGTTTGGTACAGGCAGGAGCAGTCCTTAGTTTTCGAATAAGGAAGCGCAGTTTGCGAAGCTCAGCGGCAGAAATTTCTGGTATGTGTTTCGACCAGGTTAATTTATTTTTCAGCGTAACCCCTACATGTTTATATGACTCATCCTCTGCAATAAAGTTGTTACGAAGGTTATATTTAAATGTAAACGGGTGTATCTTCCTTGTCACTTTAAAATGTACTCTTTAATCAATGTTTAATTGCATACGCCACTTTGAACATGAACTGAATCGACACGAGGTTGGCGAAGAATCGACAGGTTTTATTGAAATGTTAGTTGGTTTTATAGCCCCCCCCCCCCCCCCCCCCCATGGCTAGGGGTATCGCCGATACCTCAGGCGATAACGTAACTTATGCGGTGAGCCCGGAGTAGATAAGCACGGCACGTGTCGGCAGCGCATGCGGCTTCACAACAAACTTCCCCCTTAAGGAGCGAAGCGGTCGGGGGACCGGGGCTTGCGTTTCGACTTACGCAAGTTCACCTCAGCGCCGTCGGTCACTTTCTTCTCGTTCGTATAGCCATCGTCTTGCGCGTCGGGTGCCGGTGCAATGTCCGTGTCAGCTTGAGCCTGTCCGTCCTTATTGTCGTGATCTTGAGGCTGCGAGTCTACCTGTGCTTTACCGCCGTCTTCTGCTGTTGATGTTTCCGTGGTTGCCTCAAGCTTAACGTCAACTCCTTCCACACTTCTCTCTCTGGTCTTTAGCTGGTCGAGGAGGCGGCGATGTGTCCCTCCGTCTGTTGCCTTTAGCGTTGTCATGCGCGAGCCTTCTGTGGACTCTCACGCCTGGTTTCCACTTGTCGCCCGCACCAGAGTTCTTGAACCATATTTCTTAGTGCAATGGTTTTCCGCTGCTGCTGCACGAACCTGCAGAGGCGAACGGTCGTGACACGACATTGTGTGACAAACAACGTGGGTAATAGGAGGGAATCATAGAAGCAGGGGTTTTCCAGTTTGAGAGAGGCGTACGACGATTATGAGAAAGAATGTGTCCCACACCATCTTGAAAACTACCGCGTGTATTCTTACTTAAACCATGCTTCACAGTCCGCACCGCCCTTTCCGCCAGACCGTTTGACTGGGGCTTGTAAGGAGCTGTCCGCATATGAGTGATGCCATTGCGCTTCATAAATGCCCCGAACTGCTCGCTTGTAAACTGCTGACCGTTGTCCGTTATCAGGGTCTTTGGCAAGCCGAACCGGCTGAACATTGTCTGGAAAGCTTCAGTTGTTTTTCCCGAAGTGGCGATCTTCATTGCAGCTACCTCGAACCGCAAAATCAACATGGATTCTCGACCATGGCTCCTCTGTTTGCGGCCAAGGAATGGGTGGTAGTGCCTTGTGCATGCTCCCCCATTCTATGCACGTTGGACAAGTTTGGACCAGCTGCTCAATGTCCTGATTGAGTCGGGGGTACCAAAATATGAAACGGGCCAAGTTTTTCATAGCCGTAACTCCCTGATGCGCATCATGCAACATACGCAACATTGGTAGCCCCGCTCTCGTGGGAATTACTGCTTGATTCCCCCAGTACACAATTCCATGGCTGCATGTTAGTTCATTCTTTCTGTGCATATATGCGCGTAACGGTTCCTGCGCAGTTTGCAAGGAGCGTGGCCAGCCTTTGTGAATGTAATTGCGGACTTGCGCGAGTTGGTTGTCGTGTGCAGTCATCTTAGCCAAGTCGGTGACGGACAATGGCCCGGAGTCTAAGTGATGTCTGAAAAGAACGGACTCACGAGCGTCATTTTCTGCAGTCTTAGCGTCATCACCCTGGCGTACAGGCAAACGGCTGAGGGTATCCGCTGGAAACAACGCCTTCCCTGGCTTGAACTGTATTTGATAGTTGTACGCACTTAGCAAAAGGAACCAACGCTGAATCCGCGCCGCGGCCATGGCTGTAACCGGCTTTTCAGGGCTGAAAAGGCTTTGGAGAGGTATGTGATCTTTGATGAGTGTGAACTGATTCCCGAGCAGATATTCCTGGAAATTTGTAACACCGAACACAACAGCCAAAGCCTCTCTCTCGATTTGCGAGTAATTCCGCTCCGCGGGTGACAGAGTGCGCGACAGGAACCCGATTGGCAGATCTTGCCCATTTACCCTGTGATACAGTACTGCACCGACGCCACACGAAGATGCATCGCTGTCCAAGGAAATGGGCTTATATGGATCGTAAAGCCCCAAAAAGTTCGCTTCTTGGAGCAGGCGCTTATCGGAAAGCGTTATCTTGTCTCGCTCCCCACTGCCAGCGGGCGTTCTTCCTCAGCAGTTCATGCAGTGGTTCAAGAAGAGTGGCCAGGTTGCCCAGAATAGCGTGGTAGTAGGCGACGAGCCCCAAAAATCCCCGCAGTTCCGTTACACACTTTAGCATCGGCAGCCGCGTTTTCGCATACATGTTGTCCGCTTTAGGTAACAAACCATCCGCAGTAATCCGGTGTCCCAGAAATTCAACTTCTGCTTGTCGAAACTTACATTTCTGCGGGTGCAACTTGACACCGTGCTGTCAGAAACGTTCGAAAACTTTACGCAGCGTTCGGGAGTCATCGCGTTTCTCCGCGATTACAACATCGTCCAAGTAAATTTGAACGCCCGGAATGCCTGGCAGAATGCCCTCCATACGTCTCTGAAAAATAGCAGGAGCAGAGGCGACACCAAAAGGCAGTCGATTAGGCATGTCGATGCTTGCAGTAAGTCTTTCACGTAATTATGGAGACTGGTGATCCAGTGTCTGCTTGAATTTTGAGAGAAACTCGATCCATTCCAGCGTAAGGTGCGAACCATGGGCTTGACCAAGTTTGTGACACAGCGTACATATTTAGCAAGCAGAGCTCGCTGTCACTCTCTGAAAAATAGTTTTCGCAATGTGCCACTCTTGGCTGTTGGAAGCGGCACATTTTAGCCAGGTGCCATTTACGTCGGCAGCAAAAACATTCCGCCCAGCGAAACTTGCATTTCGCTGCTTTATGTGCAGTGCTGCCGCACACAGACAAACGGCATCCTCGCTTGCTCTGGATGAAGCATGCGGATGAATCTTGTGATTCGGTGCTCCCCGCAGCTTGCTTCACACAGTATTTACGTTGTCATGATCCCTTGTCTTATCCATGTGATCCACGTTGACAGCCGCCATCTCTGCCGCCAAAGCTGTATCCTTTGCTTCTTTTAGTGTCAGAGACAATCTTGACAAAAGATTTCGCTTAACTCCAGTGTCCCGTAGATCGCAAACTAGTCTGTCTCGTAACATCCGGTCCCTTAATTCGCCAAAGTTGCTACTCCCGGCCAACTTCTGGATCGCCACAATAAAGTCCTTTGTCGTTTCGTGAGGACACTGATACTGTGTGAAGAACTTGTACGGCTCTGCTATTTCTATGCCCTTTGGCGCATAATGCTCCGTTAATAGCTGAACCAGCTTCTCGTAGGTAAGCTCCTGAATCTTGGCCGGAGCGCAACGCCCCGTTCTTATGCCGACTGTTGCTGTACTCAAAGCTGCCGTTAGAAGTGCCCGTCGTTTCTTCGAGTCGTGGGTTCCATATGCTTCAAAGTAGGACTCCAGACGTACATGGTAGGCGTCCCAACTGCCTTCCGCTTCATTGAAAACCGGTGGTCCAGCATGGGCCACCATCAAGCAGGCCGTTGCTCGGCGGTGGGCCGCTCGTCGCCACTGAAGTGAATCGACACGAGGTTGGCGATTCACTTCAGTGCAAGACCGGACCGGCTACGATTATGTCGTCGCCCACTTCGATTCCCGCTACGCCAACGAGGTCCTTTACACATTTACGAACACCTCAAGACTGAACTCATTCACCGCCTGTCACTCTTGGAAGACCAGAAGGCGTGACAACTACAGTCCGCAGAAATTGCCGAGCGCAAGCCGTCGCAGCTCCTCCGCCACATGCGTGCTCTCGCGGGCAACATGAAAGTCCAGGATCCCTTACTGCGAGCACTCTGCATTCAACGACTTCCACCGCACGTCCAGGCAGCTCTGCAGGCTCAGCTTACGCTACCTCTCGACCAACATGCCGGGATCACTGATCGCGTCATCGAGGTCTCTTCGCCGCAGTTGTCGCCCACCATCTTGACTGTCGCCAAACCGCTGAACACCGCAGAGCTTGCGAGCCGTATCGACGATATCAATCGACAGCTCAGCTCCATTGAACGACGCCTGGATCAACACTTGATGACCCGCCACGCGCAAAACCGGGAGAGTAACACGACCCGTCACCGTAGTCTGGTGACGACGACCGGTGTTACTACTATCGACGCTTCGGGGACAGAGCACGACAATGTTGACCACCCTGCTCTGCTGAACATAATGGAAACGCCAACGGCAGCTCGTAGACATTGCTGCGAGCTCCCAACCTGGAGGCTGTCGCATCTTCGTCACCGACCAAATGCAGAGCAGCGGTTCCTTGTCGACAGCTTTTCGGATATCTGCTGCTACCCACGAGCCCACCGTCAAGGTACCCGTCCTCCTACGTCTTTCGAGCTCAGCGCGGCAAACCACGATGGATGGATGAATGAATGGATACAGCTGAACCCTTTAAATCGGTCGGTGGCTCAAGCCACCTAGCCATGACTTATGAAATTTTACTCTTTTCTTGTTCTTAGACACCAATGAGATAACGTTCGCTTGGTTACATCTACCCGCTTAAAATCTACTCTTTCTTCACGGTCGTTAAATCCCAATGCCTTGGATAAATCAGCCCCGCTGCTTTCCACTGTAGGGTGAAGCCCTTTAGAGAAAAATATCAAGTGTTCAGCTGTTTCCTCCTCCTTTTCGCCAGCAACGCAGAACGTGTCTATCTCGTGGTACCTGACTCTATATGTTTTAGTCCGCAAAACTCCCGTCCTGGCCTCAAACACTTAAGTCAGCTTACGTCAGCTTTGTCCCTCTTTCCCTTATATATCATGTTAATTCTACTTAATCGCCATTCATCGGGGACTTTCCCATCCACTATCATTTTATTCACCACCTGTATTAATGTTTGCTTGGATTTTGGTCATAGCATCTTTATTAATATAATTGGAATACCATCTGGTCCTGTTGACGTGCCACTAGGAACCTTCTTCTCTGCTCTTTCCCACTCGCTTTGCTCAAGTGAAGCTATTGCAGTAACCTGTATATCCTCCTTCGATAAATTATGTGCAACATTTCATTCTTTAAATTTTTCTGTCATTATTGTTTCTGTGTTTTATCGCTTCATCCCGTTCTAGTCGAATAACCAGATCTGTAAAAATAACCACAAGCAAGACTTACGGCTCCGTCCACCTGCACGTCCAGTTTAAGAATCAGCGCCGTGGCCTTCACTGGAATTTGGTCATCGCCGACGTCATCAAGACAACTAACTATTGGCTCAGACTTTTTGGCGCACTACAACCTCCTTCCGGAGTGCCACCACAACCATCTCATTGACCCGACAACAGGACATTCTTCACCAGGACAGCGAACGGCTACCCACCAGCCAAGCATCAAATTACTCGATGTTGAAAATCATTCACCGTACCACGCCATCCTCGCCGAATTTCCCGGTATGACGCGACCTACCGGGAATCCACGTGATTTGCAGCACACCACTGGGCCCTAACTACATTCGGACCTCAGGCTCCCCGGTTTTCTGGCGCGCCCACCGCCTTGCCCCGGACCGCATGCGCACAGCTAAAGCAGAGCTCGAAGCCATGCTCCGTGAGGGAGTCGGCCGCTGCTCCGACAGCCCTTGGGCCTCGCCACTTCACCTTGTCCCAAAGAAGACCGAAGTCTGGCGGCCCTGTGGAGACTACCGACCGTGCCCTCAATGCCCGCACCATTCCGAACAGGTACCCTGTTCACCACATACAGGACTTCGCCCATCGCATTTATGGCTGACATGTTTTCTCCGTGCTAGAATTGGTGAAGGCCTACCTGCCGATACCCGTCAATCCGGAAAACGTGTCGAAAACTACAATCGTTACCCCTTTCGGCTTGTTCGAATTTCGCTTCATGAGCCTTTTTGGCCTGAGGAACGCTGGACAAACCTTTCAACGCTTCATCGACGAAGTCGTTCGAGGCCTCGACTTCTGGTCCTTCTATCTTGACAACATACCGACGAACACCACAAGCACCTTCGTCTACTTTTCCTATGCCTCGATGACCACGGCCTACTCGTCAATGTCCCAATGAGCAAGCTAGTCACTTCAGTCGTCAAATTCCTCGGCCATAAGGAAACACAACCTTTGCCTCAACGCATCTCAGACCTGCAAAATTACCCCCAACCCACCACCGCTAGACTTTCGCTGTTTCGTCGGCATGCTGAACTTTAACAGGTGTTTCTTGCCACACGCAGCCGACTACTAGACTCCACTCCATGATGCCTTGGCTGGTCTACGAGGAAACCAACCCGTAACGTGGACACCGGCACTTTTTGAAGAATGCAAAGCTGCTCTATGCACCGCCGCACTACTCTCCCATCCCGTGCCAGGCACTCTTTGGGGCTCTTCACGGACGTCTCTAACTTCGCCGTCGGTGCCGCCCTTATGCAACGCGTAGACAACACCTGGCATTCCTTGGCGTTCTTCTCCAAGAAACTCTCAGCTCGGAAAACGACCGCTTCTGCGGCCAGTCCCAGCAACAAAATCACGACCCCCGCCCCGTCTAGTTCGCCAGCTTACTACAGAGAACTTCTGGCGATATGCGAAGCAGCTCAACACTTTCGCCACATTCTCGAATAACAGCACTGCACTATCTGCACCGACCATAAACCTCTGACCTATGCCTTCTCTCAGCGCCGCGTGAAAGTCCTGCCGGTCCAGCAGGACTAGCTCTCGTTCATTGCCCAGTTTACCACCGTCATCCAACATGTCAGCGGGAAGGACAACGTGGGCACCGACGGGCTTTCACGTGAGGCAGCTATCAGCTCTTCGCAGATAACAGCTGACGTCCTCGCCGAGGCTCAGACTGCGGACGTCGAACTGCAAGGACATCTTAAGGGTGGGCCCTCACTACAGCTGCAACAATCCCCATACCTGGATCGACAACGACAATCTGCGGCGTCATGTCAACAGCACGAAGCAGGCCTTACGTGCCCCTTTCCCATCGTCATGGCCTCTTCAACAGGCAGCATAATCTCAACCATCCCGTCATAGGGCCTCTACACGCCTCGTGGCTGACAGCTAAGTCTGGCCCACCACGCAGCGCGACTGCCGCACCTGGGCGCGCTCCTGCATTCAACGCCAACGCGAAAAAGTCACCATGCATGTCACTTCGCCGCTCAGAGCACTCCCCCATCCCTCTTGTCTGTTTCAACACGTCCACCTTGATATCATAGCGCCCTTTCCACCAGCTGAACCTTATCGCTACTACCTCGCCGCCATCGATCGGTACACTCGATGGCCTAATGCATGGCCCCTCGAGGGAATCATCACGGAAGACGTCGCCTCGGCCTTCTTCGCCGGCTGGATTGCTCGCTTCGGGCATCCTCGCCGCGTCACCACCGACCAAGGACGACATTTCGTATCGTGCCTTCTCAAGCTCCTCGGTCAGACCATTGGGTTCAAGAGCTCGAGGACTACCAGCTACCACCCCGGCGCCAACGGGATGATCGAGCTTTTCCACCGAGAATTCAAAGCAGCCATCATGTGCCACCCAGACTCAACCTGGCTCTAAGCCATCCCAGCCGTCATCCTAGGTCTTCGCGCCGCCTTCATGCCGGACATTCAGGCTACAGCCGCACAGCTCGTGTACAGGGAACCACTCAGTCTCCCAGGCGAATTTCTATGCACCGCCATCCACCACCGCGACGTCAAATCCCACCGATTTTGTTGTCCGGCTCTGACGCCCAATCGCTGCCCTCCGCCCGTCACCTGCAGCTCACCACTGTAAGACCGCCCCTTTCGTCTTCAAGGATCTATCGACCGGCTGAAGCCAGCCTACATCGAATCCGCCGAACCACGAAATACCAGTGCACCCACAGGCGTCCTTCCACAATCCCCGACATCACAGCCTGCTTCTCTCACTACACGCATGGACGTCGGGTACGCTGCACCGATTTTTGCAAGCCCTGAGGGCTCTCCACTCCGCGGGGTGGGAGGGGTGATGTGACGACACACTCTGCGCATTCCACGTACCCTCCGCCTTGTCGCCATCCAGCCCAAAGTAAGGGCCGTTTCACATGCATGCGATTTTCGCCTGCGACACTGCGAATCCCGTCGGTCTGCGACTGGGGAGGGCCGTCGGTCTAGTCGCAGACGGCTTGCGATCGAGTTCCGTCCGGTTGGAATTTTTTCGCAGCGTCGGTGTGGTCGGGCTGCGACTAACCAATGGGAAGCATCGTGACGTCACGTCAAGTGTGGTCACGTGTTGGCAGAAGCGGAGGGAGCGGCAAGCACAAAGTGTGTTTTGGTTGCATCGCGCGCACGTGGGCGCACATCGAATCATCGAAAATGTCCGCTCATCACTCTTTTGAAGCCACGCGCGCGTCTTTCAATGAGCATCTGATTGATGAAGTGGCGAGGCGGCCACTCCTGTGGAACGTAAGATCCAATGATTATAGGAAGAATATCAACAAAACTGTGCTTTGGGAAGAAATCAGGGATGCCATGCGATCAATCGACCCCACAGGTGCGTACTAGTTCTTTTCGACCATTGTTATTTTAGTTACTTACTCTACTGTACTTACTCTACGTGAAGTTGTTAATTATAACATCGAAGTGCTGATCACGAGTGATTGTGCCGCCCCTCGTTTGACAATAAACGACCTCGGATGGTCGACGCGAGCAGCACGTTCAGTGCACGCTGCATAGGTACGCAGTTGCTTATGCGGATTCTCGGCATTTTAAACAGTGGTACTGCGCATAGCTTTGTTTAATGAGAACATAAAAATGCCAGTAAATCATAGTATACTGACCGGTGCTCACAAAAAAGGTTTCGACGACGTCTTTTCCGCTGATATTTTTTTCACGCCTTTGTTTACACACTGCGGGGGTCAACCACGTGCAAAATATGTGGGCTGTCATTTCAGTTAAATTTCTATTCCTTAAACAAGAAAATGGAAACACTAAACCTAATGATGACCGGCCTTGTTCACGAATCTGGACCACACGCCTGTACCCGGTTTAGTACGTTATATTTTGCCGCTCAGCGCGAGACAAATGCCTCCGAGTTGGTGTTGCAGTTTCCGATGGCGGCGAAATGGAAAAATAGTCGAGTGCTGTGAAATGTCGGCACGCTATAAAGGCACTCGAGTGACCAGAATTATTTTGGACCTGAAATCATTGCGGCAGCGCCGTTTCATATCCGACCATTTATGTGCTCAAACAAAATCGTCCTAGTTTTGTCTCGCATGTGCTGTCATTGTTTGTGGTATGCATTTTCACTCACTTACGGGAAGGCACATACGGGGGAATATGACTGAATATTCATTCAAAATACGAAGGATTCCAGTAGTCACCAAAACTAAGAAGCGGGTATGGGAATGTTTCTTAGCTATACTTAGTTCATGTCTGTGTTTTTCAGCGCTGGTTGTTAATACGACGGGTCACCACCAGCTCGCCCAATCCTCAGTACTTGTTTAGTTCATGTTCCTTGCTTTTAATGGAGTGCAGTTCTGCCCGTTTTGTTTTACACAACCAACTAGGGAACACACTAAACAATTTCTGGCATGTGTTGAAAAGCGTTTATTCTTCATTTCAGATAATTGGCTTCATTTGTAACTAATTTTCATATACTTTCAGCCACAGTAGAATCCGTACAACGCAGATGGCGGAATTTAAAAGATACATACCGCCGAAAACTAAAGGATATAGAAATGGAGAGAAGAAGTGGCGCCGGAGTCCTACCGAAGAGTAGGTGCTGGGTGCACCTAGAAAGAATGCGGTTCTTAAAGGACCAAATGGAAGCTCGCCAGTAAGTATTACTCCAGTGCAACTTTCCCACCGCGTTCCATTTTACGTGTTTGTGAGAGTTTTAAGAAGAAAAATTTAGGTACTGTTTTCGCAGCAAAAATGGATGTTGCATGTACTGCTTCTCAGGGTATATTCTTCATCCACTACACTAACTGTTCATTGTGATGCCTCAGTTTAGTTTGTAGTTTCATTGCAGCTTTGATTTCGTGAATGCCAGGTTTGCAGACATGGTTATCAGTAGAGCCACAGTTGTATTTGCAGTGCTGCTGTCAAAGCCTATCACTACATTCTCTCAGTGATTAATGTGACCATACTGCAGTGGACACAGCAGCATGGAGGTGGTGAATGAAGACATAGACGCTCACGCACGGCCAGGATCACCAGCTGCGGCCGATGACTTCACACCAGACGCTTCTTTTGAGGACATCTTTTTGAGTCCTGACTTGCCGCAGCCCACCAACTCTCAGCCTATGGCTCTTAATGAAGAGCAAGGCTCGGCGAGCCAATCTGTGTGTGTTATTGCACAGAATGGCCCGCCGCAGCCCAAAAAGCGAAAGAGAGTCCAGGAAGAGCTCGACACTGTAAATGCACGGCTCATATCTGTGCGAAGTGCACTACTGGCACAGAAGCCAGCAGATGCCGACGAGCATTTTTTGCTCTCTTTGAAACCCTATATGGAAACTGTGCCAAGGAACATGCGCCGTCACCTACAGATCGAAATGCTGAATATTTTAGGCCACTACAGCGAGGGAGAGTATCCTCCACACCTTGTGGTAGCGTCACCATCACAATAAAGAGAAGTGAAAACAGATTTGGTATGTCTGGCACCACGTATATTTCACTCTGCTGCAGTTGTGAAAAGAAAAGACTGAGCAAAGAAGCCATGACAAATTATAACCTTGTAGGGCTCGTAGAACAATGGTACACAATGCGCTGTGTTCAGGGGGAACAGTTGAAACAGGCTTTATTTTTTTCTTACATACTACGCCTGTGTTGCCACCTATTTAAAGACAATGCCATCTGCACTGGAAAAGAGATAAAAACACAGTAGCGCTTGCTGTTTTCGGTACAAAAGAAGAATAAAGAACACCTGTTGACCACATGTGGCATGCTGATGACAAAGGTGAGCAAAACTGAGTTGCCAGGACAGTGCAATCACAAATATCTCGTTTCAATCGTTTAAAAAGAGAAAAAACTGCCCATTGCGTTTACGTAGCCTAGCCGTGGTTTCTGAATACCCTATCAAGGGACCAACCGAGGTGTTGCTCAGGCATAACTAGGCCGTGCATTTTACGGTCTTTATTTCAGAGTAAACATGGGGGGGGGGGGGGTTGAATGTTTTTCGGCATTTATTTCTTTATGGGGAAAAAAAACTTTTTTTGTCTAATTGTACGGTGCAACTTCAATTTCATCTCTTTGTATTTTGCATTGGAGCGCTCGGTGAGAGTGCAGATTATTTATGAAATACTACACAATCCCTTTCATTGCTTTGGTGCCGCCGCGGTGGCTCAGTGGTTATGGGGCCCGGCTGCTGACCCGAAAGACGCGGGTACAGGTAGATGATCTACCTGTACTGCTAGGATTCAGGACATCATTGTTGGCTAGGCAGTGCTCATAAAGCCCCTTTATGGTCTGCTGCCCAAGAGTTTGGTTTTTGGTGGTCAACACGCGTGTTTTGTTAGCACATATGCATCATGCGCTCAAGCACATCATGGGGTGGGGGGGGGGGGGTGAGAAAAACCTGCCTCATGGGTGGCTTGACAAGCTCGCATCTCCTTATAAGAGGCTATAAAAGACACAACACAAATGGTACGGGAATGCTAAGGATAGGGAAGCTCTGAATCACAGCAGTTAGCCAGTAAAAATCACTGCACAGAGAATGGATACAACTCCACAAGTGTAAAATGTTTGTATACAAATATTCACAAAGCAAACAAGTAGTCACTCACTTCACAAATATTAAACAAATAATGCAAACATGCATAAGTACACATTATATACACTATATACATACACAACCACATCTACCATACACACACACAGCCAAAAATGCCAGGCCAAGTGAACTATATGACATAACCCGGTCACTCCAAACAAACTCTGTCTGAGGTTTACAGTCACATCATGTTTCAGCATCATGGCTAGTCGCCTAGAGAATCTATGAGGGCTTATGTAAATGGAAATTGCATTTGAGCTGTAACTTCCGGCCTTTTTAAGCAACTACTGCAGAAACCACGGCAGTAGGTATGTTTACAACTACAGCTGCACCAACAACTCTGTTATTACCACTAGACTTGATCCTCTGTCACAGGCTCCTGCCTGGCTACATAATAAAAACCTCCAGCAGTAGCTCTTTGCAAAGCCTGACTCGACATTTCCTAAGGCTTTAGATTTTGTTGCTCGCATGGAAAACATTGTACAGCAGTCGCAAAGAATGAGTACTGAGCATGCAGATGTCGACAAAGCAACCAACACAGGTTCCACATGTGACCGCAAGGCTCAGACAAAAAGGTTGCCATGATCGACATGCAATGACATGAAATAAGTATACTTCACAGGAAGTGCCAGTATGCTTGTTCCATATATGTGTGTGTGTGCGCACGCGCCATAAAGTATACAGCAAGTCAAAAGCAGTCACCACCTAGGTGAAGCCCGGATGCTGAACTGGACATGCTCTTAACAGGGGCCTTATTATCAATCATGACCTATGGTCGCAGTCCTGCAGACGCACGTTGCCATGGTACAGCACCCCGACTGCTTACAAAATAGGTTGAAAAAATATCCCTGGCTTCAGCAGCTGCCCTGGAAAAATTGTGGCCAGCAGGAGGCTGCAGGTCGAGCATGGCTGAGCCCCCATCAGCGTCTAGGGTGGCACGCCACTGGCCCTGGGCAACATTCCCAAAGCTGTCCTCTTGATCGCCATATGTGGCATCCATGTAGAACGCATCGTCCATCAAAAAGTTGTGTAGGACACAGGCAGCCATCACCACAAAGTCGACATTTTCAGGCTTCAGGTTAATTACTCGCCTGAAGATCCGAAACCTCGAGGCCATAACGCCAAAGGCGCTTTCCACGCACCTCCTGCAAATAAATAGCGTTGAGTAATACATGTTGTGAAGGGAGTATTTTATAGCTTCGATTACCTAGCCCGGCTTAGGCGGTAGTTGAAGATCCGTTTGTGGTCTTCGTGGCACCTTCCTGAGTATGGGCGCAGGAAATCGGGACGAAGCTGAAAGGCCTCGTCGCCGATGAAAACGTGTGGCGCCACTACTGTTGATCCCGGCAGCTGTGTGGGGGCTGGCAGCCTGAGAAGACCTCCCTCCAGGCACTTACCAAACCTGGAGGCACTCAGGGTTCCCCCATCACTTTGACGACCATAGCCGCCAACATCAACTGTCACAAACTTTAGGTTGCTATCCGCCACTGCCATCAATACGATGGAGTTTGTGCCCTGCAAGTGACCGCAACCATGAGCATTGATTCTGAAGCATGACAAAGCAAAATTAGTACCTTGTAGTTGTAGTACAGGCTGCCAGAATTTGATGGGGCCTGTATCTGTACATGTTTCCCGTCGACTGCACCCACACAGTGCGGGAAATTCCACCTGTGGCGGAAGCCAGCAGCCACCTCTAACCACTTTTCAGTGGTTGGCATCTGAAATAAAAATTGGTGAATGGGTAAAATTTGGGTAAACAGAGCTCAGCGTGTACTGATAGCAGTGATGACATCTCTAAATTGAAATAGTAATGATCATTCTTGGGCTATACTGCACTCAACACCTAGTCAACACGGCCAGTACTAGACCCGTTTCTCACACAAGCATCACTACTAGGTACCATTTATCTGCAACACACAACTTCATCACCAACAATGCTATTTCGTAATCATCACTGATTACTGTCAGTGACCCAACTAAGCTCTTCATTTTTTCTTGATATGCAACCTGTTTTTTAATGCGAGTCGCAGTGCAATGTATAAGCTCCTCTGTTTGTGCTGGATGGATGCCAGGCACTTTGTAGAGTAGCATTAAAGAATCAAAAACAAATGCCAGCATACAGAGATGACGCACTGAGACAGGCTTTCAGCTCGAGTTTCCTTGTTGAAAGCCTTCACAAGCCCTCTGTACTTTTCGTGTCTTGCAGACAAAAATTTGTAATCTCTTGAACTATGCGATACCAACTGACTCATCACACACTCCTGAGAACCTTCTATGACTCGAACTACTCAACCACATCTACGGTCAGTGCATGCAAATTTCCATACTGAATGAGGCAACAAAGCACAGCATGGCAAGCACAGCCTTGAGTTAATACTGCCATGCAGCATACCTTTAAACAGATTGGCTGCAACACTCTCCACAGCAGCCTACAGGTGTAGTGCACTACTTCTGCCACTGTGGAGATTCCCACCCTGAATCCCATGGCCACATCCTGCATATGCATTCCAGAGCACAGATATCTGAAACAAAAATTTCAGAGAAGGTTACTGTAAATTTGTCAATCCGAAATCAACAAACGGAAGCAGGCGCACAGACATCCAGCAAATTTTCACGCAGCCAAGCCACTGACCTGAGGGTGATTGCGAGCCGCATGCGAGAAGGAAGCGGCTCACGTATGGTGTGGTCCTTTGTTAGTGGCTCCTCCACTAGGGCGTGCAGCTCCTCGAATTTCTCTGGAGTCATCTTAAAGTATTTTTTAAAATACTCCTTGTCTCCTGAGATGAGAAGTGGCATCTGCAAAGCGCGAGTATGTCTTAGCAAGAAGCACATCAAGCGCACATGCAAAAAAGCGGCCAAGCGAAAAATCGAACATCTCAACTCACGGCAGTGTAAAATTCTGACTCCGACTTTCTGTTCTGCCAAATTGGCCGCACCCACCACCGCCTCGAGTTCGGTAGGCTCATGAGGAGCTTTGTTTTCTCAAGGAGAAAATACTCCTCGAGAAGCAGCAGCCGGCGATGTTCTGGCATCAAAAATGGAGACAGCAGGAGCAGTGTCCACGTCTTCAAAGACGCTGCCTCCATGACCAGCGAGGATTTTTTGTTTCTCCAACAAGCAATACTCTTCAAGGAGCAGTAGACTCACGCTGAGCGCTGAAGAGGTTTCCATGCTGGCGAAAGAGGCACAGCACACAGCTACACAGAAACAGAAGATCAGCGTGCTCAGCTAGGGGTTATATCGACGGATTCGTAGCCGGCGCTATTTTCACGTCAGTAGTTACATTCAGTGGCATCACCGTATTCATGATTAATAAAAAAAAATTCATTCCAATAATGACATGCGAATTATTCACTTCGACCTCAGGAAAATCATAATTACAGAACAATAAAACAGTTGCCAATGTGTTAATGTTGCATTCAGTAATGGGCTGCCTATGTAAATGTCAAGCAACCATACGCGTCACTGCGACCGAATTCGGTGGCTGCGCGTTGCGTGTGAAAGCACTGGCCGAAAATCGCACTGCGGCGTCACCGACTAGACAGACTGTTTTCGTTCCAGTCGCATGCATGTGAAACGGCCCTAACACGGCCACAAGCTGGACTGCGTTACCGATAAAACACAGTGCCACCACTGCGTCACTCCAGGCATGCATGACTTCTTCTTCTTTCCCTTTTTCTTTCTCTTTCCCTTTCTCTTTTCCTTTTCCTTTTTCTTTCTCTTTCTCTTTTTCTTTTCCTTTCTCTTTTCCTTTTTCTTTTCCTCTTCCTTTCTCTTCTTTCTCTTTTTCTTTTTTTCCTTCTTCTTCTTCTACTTCTTCTTCTTCTTATTCCTATTCCTATTCCTATTCCTATTCCTATTCTTATTCTTCTTCTTCTTCTTCTTCTTCTTCTGCTGCTGCTGCTGCTGCTGCTGCTGCTGCTGCTGCTGCTGCTGCTGCTGCTGCTGCTGCTGCTGCTGCTGCTGCTGCTGCTGCTGCTGCTGCTGCTGCTGCTGCTGCTGCTGCTGCTGCTGCTGCTGCTGCTGCTGCTGCTGCTGCTGCTGCTGCTGCTGCTGCTGCTGCTGCTGCTGCTGCTGCTGCTGCTGCTGCTGCTGCTGCTGCTGCTGCTGCTGCTGCTGCTGCTGCTGCTGCTGCTGCTGCTGCTGCTGCTGCTGCTGCTGCTGCTGCTGCTGCTGCTGCTGCTGCTGCTGCTGCTGCTGCTGCTGCTGCTGCTGCTGCTGCTGCTGCTGCTGCTGCTGCTGCTGCTGCTGCTGCTGCTGCTGCTGCTGCTGCTGCTGCTGCTGCTGCTGCTGCTGCTGCTGCTGCTGCTGCTGCTGCTGCTGCTGCTGCTGCTGCTGCTGCTGCTGCTGCTGCTGCTGCTGCTGCTGCTGCTGCTGCTGCTGCTGCTGCTGCTGCTGCTGCTGCTGCTGCTGCTGCTGCTGCTGCTGCTGCTGCTGCTGCTGCTGCTGCTGCTGCTGCTGCTGCTGCTGCTGCTGCTGCTGCTGCTGCTGCTGCTGCTGCTGCTGCTGCTGCTGCTGCTGCTGCTGCTGCTGCTGCTGCTGCTGCTGCTGCTGCTGCTGCTGCTGCTGCTGCTGCTGCTGCTGCTGCTGCTGCTGCTGCTGCTGCTGCTGCTGCTGCTGCTGCTGCTGCTGCTGCTGCTGCTGCTGCTGCTGCTGCTGCTGCTGCTGCTGCTGCTGCTGCTGCTGCTGCTGCTGCTGCTGCTGCTGCTGCTGCTGCTGCTGCTGCTGCTGCTGCTGCTGCTGCTGCTGCTGCTGCTGCTGCTGCTGCTGCTGCTGCTGCTGCTGCTGCTGCTGCTGCTGCTGCTGCTGCTGCTGCTGCTGCTGCTGCTGCTGCTGCTGCTGCTGCTGCTGCTGCTGCTGCTGCTGCTGCTGCTGCTGCTGCTGCTGCTGCTGCTGCTGCTGCTGCTGCTGCTGCTGCTGCTGCTGCTGCTGCTGCTGCTGCTGCTGCTGCTGCTGCTGCTGCTGCTGCTGCTGCTGCTGCTGCTGCTGCTGCTGCTGCTGCTGCTGCTGCTGCTGCTGCTGCTGCTGCTGCTGCTGCTGCTGCTGCTGCTGCTGCTGCTGCTGCTGCTGCTGCTGCTGCTGCTGCTGCTGCTGCTGCTGCTGCTGCTGCTGCTGCTGCTGCTGCTGCTGCTGCTGCTGCTGCTGCTGCTGCTGCTGCTGCTGCTGCTGCTGCTGCTGCTGCTGCTGCTGCTGCTGCTGCTGCTGCTGCTGCTGCTGCTGCTGCTGCTGCTGCTGCTGCTGCTGCTGCTGCTGCTGCTGCTGCTGCTGCTGCTGCTGCTGCTGCTGCTGCTGCTGCTGCTGCTGCTGCTGCTGCTGCTGCTGCTGCTGCTGCTGCTGCTGCTGCTGCTGCTGCTGCTGCTGCTGCTGCTGCTGCTGCTGCTGCTGCTGCTGCTGCTGCTGCTGCTGCTGCTGCTGCTGCTGCTGCTGCTGCTGCTGCTGCTGCTGCTGCTGCTGCTGCTGCTGCTGCTGCTGCTGCTGCTGCTGCTGCTGCTGCTGCTGCTGCTGCTGCTGCTGCTGCTGCTGCTGCTGCTGCTGCTGCTGCTGCTGCTGCTGCTGCTGCTGCTGCTGCTGCTGCTGCTGCTGCTGCTGCTGCTGCTGCTGCTGCTGCTGCTGCTGCTGCTGCTGCTGCTGCTGCTGCTGCTGCTGCTGCTGCTGCTGCTGCTGCTGCTGCTGCTGCTGCTGCTGCTGCTGCTGCTGCTGCTGCTGCTGCTGCTGCTGCTGCTGCTGCTGCTGCTGCTGCTGCTGCTGCTGCTGCTGCTGCTGCTGCTGCTGCTGCTGCTGCTGCTGCTGCTGCTGCTGCTGCTGCTGCTGCTGCTGCTGCTGCTGCTGCTGCTGCTGCTGCTGCTGCTGCTGCTGCTGCTGCTGCTGCTGCTGCTGCTGCTGCTGCTGCTGCTGCTGCTGCTGCTGCTGCTGCTGCTGCTGCTGCTGCTGCTGCTGCTGCTGCTGCTGCTGCTGCTGCTGCTGCTGCTGCTGCTGCTGCTGCTGCTGCTGCTGCTGCTGCTGCTGCTGCTGCTGCTGCTGCTGCTGCTGCTGCTGCTGCTGCTGCTGCTGCTGCTGCTGCTGCTGCTGCTGCTGCTGCTGCTGCTGCTGCTGCTGCTGCTGCTGCTGCTGCTGCTGCTGCTGCTGCTGCTGCTGCTGCTGCTGCTGCTGCTGCTGCTGCTGCTGCTGCTGCTGCTGCTGCTGCTGCTGCTGCTGCTGCTGCTGCTGCTGCTGCTGCTGCTGCTGCTGCTGCTGCTGCTGCTGCTGCTGCTGCTGCTGCTGCTGCTGCTGCTGCTGCTGCTGCTGCTGCTGCTGCTGCTGCTGCTGCTGCTGCTGCTGCTGCTGCTGCTGCTGCTGCTGCTGCTGCTGCTGCTGCTGCTGCTGCTGCTGCTGCTGCTGCTGCTGCTGCTGCTGCTGCTGCTGCTGCTGCTGCTGCTGCTGCTGCTGCTGCTGCTGCTGCTGCTGCTGCTGCTGCTGCTGCTGCTGCTGCTGCTGCTGCTGCTGCTGCTGCTGCTGCTGCTGCTGCTGCTGCTGCTGCTGCTGCTGCTGCTGCTGCTGCTGC